>NC_043012.1:41658547-41671047 GCF_006345805.1 Octopus sinensis
CCACATCTCTTCACTTCCTCCCATTTCCTATGTTGGAGAGTGCTTATCTCTCACTCCCCAATCCTGTCATCTCCCACTCCCTCTATATACCCAGTTTTCAACAGTCACTGCATTCCCCACCCCCACACTCCTTACATTCCTACTCATGCACCTTTGGCAATACCTTACCATTTATATTCTGAACCCCATACCTTGACGGTATGCCATAGCACTTCACCACCATCTATCTCTCTCTTGCTCTGTTCTACCATCCCATCTATATTCTGATTCCACTTCCTTCTCAGTATGCCCTGGCACTTCTCCACCATCTCTCCTCTGCTCTCTCTCTCTTTCTCTCTCCCTCTCACTGGTTAACCATGTATCTCCTCTACAGCCACACACCTGTTTCTGTCCTCATTCTTGATCACTTCCCACCTCTGGCCAAGTAACCATGTATCTCTTTAGCAAGTCACCTCTTTCTATCTCTCTTTCACACTCTAACCTTTCATAATCTGGCACAAGATCACCCCCCTCCAATGCTCTCTCCCCTCTCAAAAGATCTTTGTCTTGCGAGTTACTCAGTGCCCATACCAATGCTGATACCATGTAAAAAGCATCCAGTCTATATTGTAAAGTGGTTGGCATTTGGAAGGGCATCCAGCTGTAAAAATCATGCCAGAACTGACCTCGCCTATGCTGGTGCCATGTCCACTCTCTGGGATGGTTGGTGTTAGGAAGGGCATCTAGTCATATAAACCATGCAAAAACAGAGACTGAAGCTTGGTGCAGTCTTCCGTCCAGCCAGTTTCTCTCAAACCATCCAACACATGCCAGCATGGAAAGGATGATGAAGATGATGATGATAATATTCCTTTAAAAAATGAGACATAAAAATAATGAAAGTTAGCCCAAACCCTCTGTATATATATCTTTACCTCTAACGATATATTGAAAAATAATTTGGAGATGATGTTGAAACTATTAGCAGCTTCAACATTTTCATAAGCTAGAATTACCCTGGAAATGGCTTTTTTTGTCTGTATGAAAACACTAAGAACATTCTCTCTTACTCTCTATTCCTAAATTACCACCATTATAAAAAGTAAAAATAAAAAAAAACACTCCATGAATTTCATTCAGACTGTAGGTTGTAATTTCAGGGAGATTGGCTGCTATTTCTAGCATATTTAGCTACCATTTAGAGGTTTCCCCTGTTAGCTCGTACATACATACTTAAGATCAAAGGGTGTGATTTGAGGAAGATTTGACTGCTATTTCTAGCAGTTCAAGTGACTGTAGAGTAAGAGTTCTCAACCATTTTTTACCTGTGGACACATTTGATTACTATTTTATTCTGGTGGACCCCCATAGCCATTCAAAGTTTTGTTTTTCACACATTGACTTGTGTCGGTTGAACTACGTAAAATGTTAGAGAAAGAAACCTAACTGTTTCTGCAATACTTACCAATACATATATCTAAAGCAAAATTCTTTCAGGGGCCTTCAAAATACTGTTGTAGATCCCTAATTTACTATTTTGCTGCATGGCCTCTGGTTTTATATGGACCCTGGTTGAGAACCACTGTCTTTATAGCATTTGTAGGTGGTGTGTGCTGTGACATTGCTTTTTTAGTTGCCTTGATTTAGCTTACATTCATGGGATGCATTTTTATGAAATGTCAGGTGTCAGGCATGTGCTTTATATCTTGTATTGTGTCTGTTATACAGGAGCGCTGAGATCCTTTTCTTTCTGGTCAGTCGGTATCTTAAGATACATGATGGCATCAAATTCCCTCTCATAGAGTTCATGCAGAGTCTGGTTAATGCTCGACGGAACATTGCACTGTTTCAGCACCATGATGGTATTACGGGGACTTCCAAGGACGTCGTAGTTGACGACTATATTGACAGGTTTGTATCATTGTCTGCTTGTTTATTCTGTGCATATATGTATGTGTCTGTATATGTAATATATACTAGGTATATTTAGCCACAGGAGAAGTAGAAAGAAAGAAGTCTGCTGGTGTTCTGCAGCATGAGGACCAGGGACTTGAGGTGTTTGGGATTGCAAGACAGTGTATCAGAGAGAATTGCGATGCTGTAGGAGAGAAGAGTGCATTTGCAGTTAGTTATTCTGCAAAGAAAGAGACTTGGAGATTCCACTATGTGAGGCTGTTAAATGTTGAGAACACATGTGAGAAGAGGAGTCTGTCCAATGTGGATCCAACAGAGGAACCAGCTATCCAAATAGACAGTAGCTTGACTGATAAAGCAATTGAAGATATGAAAGCAAAGAAAGCCCCTAGCCCTTCAGAAATCACTGCTGATATGGCCTAGTTATCTGTAGAGTTAATCAGGTTATCAACAATGGAGTCATACCCAATGGCTGGTGTAGCAGTAACTGCTACAATGGTAAAGGTGACACCTTAGATAGAAACAATTACAGAGGTATCAAATTGGTGGACCAGATGATGAAAGTTACAGGGATGGTCATAGTTCAACTAATTAGGTTCAACTAATAAGAGAGTTAGCTTCGATGAGATGCAGTTTGGTTTTGTACCTGGTAGAAGCACTACTCATGCTATCTTCCTGGTAGGAGAAACATGTAGCCAAGAATAAACCTGTATTTGACTTTTGTTGACATATAGAAAACCTTTGTCAGGGTCCCCTGCTCCCTTATCTACTGGTCAATGCAAAAGCTAGGGATAGATGAGTGTACAATACATGTACAGAATGATGTCAGTAAGGTGAAGGTTGATAATGAGTATAGCAATGAATTTAGTAGGAGTTCACCAAGGATCAGTTCTCATCCCCCTTTTGTTTATCATAATCCACCAAGCAATAACAGAGGGATTTAAGATCCCTTGGGAGCTCCTCTATGCTGATGATCTTGTTTTTATAACTGAATTACTACCCAAACTAGAGAGGAAATTTCAGGTATGGAAGCAAAGTCTGGAATCTAAAGGCCTTAGACAAATCACAAGTCTCTTCAGAGAAATGGCTTTGCTTGGATATGTAAGAAGGGTGTTGGTAAAAACTCCATATGTTGTACTCAGTGCAAGCTTTGGACACATAAGAGCTGTATTGGTGTCACAGGAAGGCTAACAATGAAAGTAGTCTTTGTGTGTGGCAAATGTGCAGGTACAATAAATACTAAGAATGTAAAAGCAGATTGTATTATGCCTGTGTACATACAGCTATGTTACCTGGCAGTGAAACATGGGCTGTGACTGCAGAGGACATGAGAAGGGTTGAAAGGATTGAAGCCAGCATGCTCTGCTGGATGGATAATGTCAGTAAAGGATTTAAGAGAAAAACTAGGTTTCAGGGGCATCAGTTGTAGTGTGAAAGAGGGAAGACTGCACTGATATGATCATGTTATGCATATGGAGGTGGATAGCTGCATAAAGAAGTGATGATTTCTAATCGTGGAAGGAACATATGGAAGGGGCAGACTCAGGAAGATGTGGGGTGAAGTGGTGACGGATCTTCAGATGGCAAGAGACTGAGACCAATATTCTGCAAGAACTTGTTTATCATGTTCTTGCAGAATATTGGAAATGAATGACACTGCTTCTGTGATAGTGACAATCATTTACAGTTATCACACAACACAAAACAAAAGACCCACGCACGTGTGCACACACACATACACACATATATGTACACATACGATGGGCTACTTTCAGCTTCTGTGCATCAAATCTCCTCACAAGATTTTGATCAATCTAA
Source organism: Octopus sinensis (assembly GCF_006345805.1). Taxonomy (NCBI): domain Eukaryota; kingdom Metazoa; phylum Mollusca; class Cephalopoda; order Octopoda; family Octopodidae; genus Octopus; species Octopus sinensis. The sequence continues at coordinate 41,662,259 of NC_043012.1, forward strand.
GGCTGTCACATAGCAGGACTGAACCTGCAACCAGTGGTCAGAAAGTAAGCCTCTTTTACGCAACCATGCCTGTGCATCCATATATATATATATATATATTATATATATATATATATATATATATATACACATTACACACACACACACACAGTGCAGATGGTATTTGAGGACAGATTTATGCTTTTTAAAAACACTTATATAATAACAGAAAGAAACTGTATTTTTAGAAAAATAACATAAACATAAATCTAAATTATTATTTTAATAATTTCATTCAATAAAACCACCATAAGCATCAATAACTGCCTCTACATGGGGTCGAAATCATTTACAATCTCAGATTAAATTGTCCTTGTTCATATTGAACGACTCGAACTATGGTGGCTTTCAAAGAATCTTTAGTGCTATGGGGGTGTTCATTGACATTTTTCTCGACAATGCTCCATACAAAGTAATCCAGTGGATTGAGATCTTTAGAGATATAAGGCCTTCCATTGTAAACACTGTTGATCCAAAGCTTAACAACTTTATCCAGAACCTCAATATATACAGCAGTATTCATCCTAAGGCCTTGTAGAAAAAAGTGAGGAGGCATCACATGTCCTTCATTGTTAACAGCATCCAAAAACATGACACTTGCAGGAAGTTTTGTATGCATTACTCTTGGAACCTCAGAAGTGTCTGTACATAGCCACCTGTTATCTGTTAGTTTTCTGGTCCTGGTCAAAGTTTTCTCATCTGAGAAAAACCAAATCATACCATCTTCTGATGGATATTTAAGCTTGTTCAAAAATCTTTTGATTCTGATTAAGCAGTTTTCTTTTGATTTTTCTGACATTAATTGACCTCTCCTCATCATGTAAGATTTGTATCAGATACCTTCACGCACAACATTTCTGATTATTTTTCTGACACAGAAAATTTTTTTTGCAATTGACCTCATTGATTTTCCTGGATTGTTTTCAATGTTTTGCTTAACTTCTTGAATAAATTCAGGTGTCCTGATAGAATCAGAATGTGTGGAATGTTTTTTTATGTTTTGATACAGGTAATACGCTTCCTCTAACTCCTACCAAATCTTGTGGACAAAAGATCTTGCAACTTTCAGAAAACAAGAAATTTCTAAATCACCATGTTTAGCCTCCAAAGCCACCATCAAAGCATGCCATGATTGTTTTTGATTGATATTATTGTAGACAATCCATTTTCCATCACCTGTGATGATTTGTTTCAAAAACAGGTCGATTTCATTGTGTTTTAAATACATATCGCAAATGTTGATTCATTGTGTTGAGTGAATCTCTTTCAATTTATGTGGAACCCAAATGTCAAGCTTCTTAACAAGTCTGAGACATTTTAAATGGTTTTCAATTGTTATGTATGATACATTTAACCTCTCTGCAATCTCTCACACAGTTATATAGCAATTAAATTCAATTATAGCTTTGATACGGTCATCATCAACTTCTGTAGGTTGACCAAAACATTGGTTACTTTTGAGTGAAAAATCTCCAGAATGGAATTTTTTAAACCATTTCTGACATGTGCATTCTGTTAAGCAATCAACACCATAAACTTCACATATCTCTTTGTGAACCTCAGCAGCTTTCTTGCCTTTACCAAAATGAAAAAGCAAAATATGGCAAAAATGTTCATTATCATCATCATTCAACATCCACTCTCCATGCTGGCATCGTTTAGACCGTTTGACTGGAACTGATGAGCTGGAGAGCTGCACCAAGTTCCAGTCTGATTTGGCTTGGTTTCTACTGTTGGATGCCCTTCCCAACATGAGCCACTCCAGGAGTGTAATGGATACTTTTACGTGCAACCATGACTACAATTCATGGGTGCCGTTTGCATGGCACCAGTAACGAAAACTCACAGGTGCCATTTACATGGCACTGCCAATGAGAACGATTCCTGGATACCAATTTTCAGGACTTAATCAATGACCATGACTATGATACACAGATGCCATGAATGACCATGACCTCAATGCATTGGGTGTTATTTACATGGCACTAGCATGGCCACAACTATGATTTTATTTCGCCTGACGAGTCCTCTTACACACAGCATATTGCCAGAGGTCTCAGTCACTTGTCATCATCTCCATGAAGCCCAACATTTGAAGACCATGCTTCACCACCTCATTCCATGTCTTCCTGGTCTACCTCTTCCACAGGTTCCCTTCACAGTTAGAGATTGGCACTTCTTTACACAGTTGTCCTCATCCAGATGCATCATATGACCATATAAATGCAGTTGTCTCCCTTGCACATCACATCTGATGCCTCTTATGCCCAGCTTTTCTCTCAAGATGCTTACACTCTGTCATACATGCACACTGACTTTGCACATCCAGCAAAGCATACTCTGCTTCATTTCTTTCAAGATTACACATGTCCTTGGTAGTCATAGCCTGTGTTTTACTGCCATGTAGCACAACTGTTCAAACACAGACATCATACAGTCTGCCTTTCACTCTGAGGGAGAGGCCCTTTGGTACCAACAGAGATAGGAACACTCTGAACTTTGCCCATCCTATTGTTATTCTTACAGCTATACTCTCGGAGCATCCACCTCCACTTACCTGCCTGGCATTTGATGGCATCTATTTTCTGTGCATTTGTGGTGTTTATTGTACCCGTACACCTTACACACACAAAAACTATTTTCCAAGTTAACTTCCTCTGATATTGCTGCACCTCTTATGTATCTATAGCTCACACTGGGTACATCTTATTGAGTTTCTACCTATGCCTTTTCTACAGATTGAGCAGGGCTATCTACCTTAGGGGATTTGTGATTTGTCTGCTTTCTGGTGAGAATGTAGTCAATCTGGCTTTATAGGTTATCAAGTGACTTGCTGGCTTTCTGATGTTGCAGATCATTAGGTCATTTGTGTGACAGAATTTCAGCAGCTTTATATACTTCTCATTTTGGGAACCAATTCCATGTCCCTCATGCACCCCATGGAGGATATCTGGGTGCCGCTTATGTGTGTGTATATATATATATATATTGGTAAAAACGGTAAGATAACAAAAGAAAGAAAGAGACCTCAATATTATGTAAATAGAGGAAATTTATCTGTAAAATAATATGTGACAATTATTCAATAGCCAAGATAAAACTCTGAGTTTCGGATGCAGAGGTGGAAATCCACACCACCATCTCTTCGGTTATCTGGAGATGGCCAGATAACCGAAGAGATGGTGGTGTGGATTTCCACCTCGGCATCCGAAACTCAGAGTTTTATCTTGGCTACCGAATAATTGTCACATATTATTTTACAGATATATATATATACACACACACACACACACGCGTGTGCGCAAACATGGCTACATGGTTAAGAATCTTGCTTCCTAAACATGTGGTCTTATCTAGGGTTCAGTCCCACTGTGCAGCACCTTGAGCAAGTATCTCTTATTATAGCTAAACCCTTGTGAATGGATTTGATATATGGAAACTGAAAGTAGCCTGCTGTATATATGTATGTATTTGTGTATGTGACATCATGTGATGGTTGTGAACCAACGTCTATAAAACATATGCCTGGCCATGGGTAAACATCATGCTAGAAAACAAGTGAGTGTTGATAACAGGAAAGGTATCGAGCCATAGAAAATCTGCCCCAACAAATTCTGTCTAACCAATGCAAGCATGGAAAAGTGGACATTAAATGACAATGAAGATGCTAATGATGGGATAAATATATATATATTATCATCGTGTCATTGTCATTTAATGTCCACTTTCCATGCTGGCATGGGTTGGATGGTTTGACTGGAACTGGTAAGCTGGAGAGCTGTACCAGGCTCCAGTTTGGTTTTGACTTGGCTTCTATGCCCTTCCTAACATCCAACCACTCCAAGCAGGATAATGTTTACTCATGGCCAGGCATGAAAAATATCACACATATATACAGCAGGCTTCTATCAGTTTCCATACATCAAATCCACTCACAAGGGTTTGGCTATAGCAGGGGACACTTGCTCAAGGTGCTACTCAGTGAGACTGAACACTAGACAAGACCACATGTTTGGGAAGCAAGCCTCTTAAACATATAGCCATGTTTGTTTGTGTGTGTATATATATATATATACACACACACACACACGCGTGTGCGCAAACATGGCTACATGGTTAAGAATCTTGCTTCCTAAACGTGTGGTCTTATCTAGGGTTCAGTCCCACTGTGCAGCACCTTGAGCAAGTATCTCTTATTATAGCTAAACCCTTGTGAATGGATTTGATATATGGAAACTGAAAGTAGCCTGCTGTATATATGTATGTATTTGTGTATGTGACATCATGTGATGGTTGTGAACCAACGTCTATAAAACATATGCCTGGCCATGGGTAAACATCATGCTAGAAAACAAGTGAGTGTTGATAACAGGAAAGGTATCGAGCCATAGAAAATCTGCCCCAACAAATTCTGTCTAACCAATGCAAGCATGGAAAAGTGGACATTAAATGACAATGAAGATGCTAATGATGGGATAAATATATATATATTATCATCGTGTCATTGTCATTTAATGTCCACTTTCCATGCTGGCATGGGTTGGATGGTTTGACTGGAACTGGTAAGCTGGAGAGCTGTACCAGGCTCCAGTTTGGTTTTGGCTTGGCTTCTATGCCCTTCCTAACATCCAACCATTCCAAGCAGGATAATGTTAACTCATGGCCTGGCATGAAAAATGTCACACATATATACAGCAGGCTTCTATCAGTTTCCATACATCAAATCCACTCACAAGGGTTTGGCTATAGCAGGGGACACTTGCTCAAGGTGCTACTCAGTGAGACTGAACACTAGACAAGACCACATGTTTGGGAAGCAAGCCTCTTAAACATATAGCCATGTTTGTTTGTGTGTGTATATATATATATATATATATATATATATATATTTGGTAGATAAAGCAATTAAGAGTATGAAGACAGTGAAAGCCCTTGCCCATCAGAAACCACTGCAGAGATGCTCAAAATATCTGGCAGTGTCTGCTATAGCCTGGTCGTCCGTATTATTAACCAGGTGATACACAAAGGAGTCATACCCAATGACTGGTGTAGCAGCATAATAGTCAACTACTACAAAGGAAAAGGTGACGCTTTAGATACAAATAATTACAGAGGTATCAAGTTGTTAGATCAGGTAATGAAGGTCACGGAGAGGGTCATAGCCCAACTAATTAGGGAGAGAGTCAGTATAGATGAGATGCAGTTTGGTTTCGTGCCAGGGAAAAGCACCACTGATGCTATATTTCTAGTAAGACAGCTGCAGGAGAAATACCTAGCCAAAGATAAGCCTCTGTACCTGGCTTTCGTTGACATGGAGAAAGCCTTTGACAGGGTCTCCCGATCCCTTATCTGGTGGTCAATGAGGAAACTAGGGATAGATGAATGGTTAGTGAGAGCTATGCGAGCCATGTATAGGGATGCTGTCAGTAAGGTGAGGATTGGCATTGAGTACAATGAAGAATTCCAGGTAGAGGTAGGGGCCCACCAAGGTTCAGTCCTCAGCCCCCTCCTATTTATCATAGTCCTCCAGGCAATAACAGAGGAATTCAAGACAGGCTGCCCATGGGAGCTCCTCTATGCTGATGACCTTGCTCTAATTGCTGTGTCATTATCAGAACTAGAGAAGTTTCAGGTATAGAAGCAAGGATTAGAATCGAAGGGCTTTAGAGTCAACCTAGCTAAAGCAAAAGTCCTAATAAGTAAGAAGGCAGACAAACCACAAATCCCTTCAGGTAGATAGCCCTGCTCGATCTGTAGAAAAGGTGTAGGTAGAAACTCTATAAGATGTACCCAGTGTAAGCTTTGGATACATAATGGGTGCAGCAATATCAAAGGAAGGCTAACTAGGAAGATAATTTTTGTATATGGCAGATGCTCAGGAGCAATAAACACTGAAAATGTGCAGGGAACAACTGCCAGATTCCAGGGAGAAAAACTAGTAGTAGTTGATAGCTTCCATTACCTAGGTGACCAAGTCAGTAACGGGAGTAGGTGCTCTGAAAGTGTAGCTGTTAGAATAAGAACAGCCTGGGCTAAGTTCAGAGAGCTCCTACCTCTGCTGGTGACAAAGGGCTTCTCGCTCAGAGTAAAAGATAGACTGTATGACGCATGTGTACGAACAGCCATGCTACATGGCAGTGAAACATGGGCTGTGACTGCTGAGGATATGCGTAAGCTCGCAAGGAATGAAGCCAGTATGATCCAATGGATGTGTAATGTCAGTGTGCATACTCGACAGAATGTAAGTACCTTGAGAGAAAAGTTGGACCTAAGAAGCATTAGATGTAGTGTGCAAGAGAGACGACTGCGTTGGTATGGTCATGTGGTGTGAAAGGATGAGGACAGCTGTGTGAAAAAGTGTCACACCCTAGCGGTTGAGAGAGACTGTGGAAGAGGCAGACCCAGGAAGACCTCGAACATTAGGCCTCAGTGAGGCAATGACTAGTGACCGAGGCCTTTGGAAATATGCTGTGCTGGAGAAGACCCGGCAAGCCAAGTGAGACCATAACCCGTAGCCTATGCCAGTAGTGTAACCAGCCCACTTAGGCGTACCTTTCTTTCATTGGACACTAAACTCTGCTTGCGAAGACCTGTTGAGACAAGTGAAATCGAAATCAAATTCAATGACGGCACCATCCAAGTGTGATCATTACCAGCATTGCCTTACCGGCATTTGTGCTGGTGGTACGTGAAAAACAACATTTGAGCGAGGGTGTTGCCTGTGCCTTTCGACTGGCTCCTGTGCAGGTGACACGTAAAAAGCACCATTTGAGTGTGGCTGTTGCCAGTACCACCTGACTGGCCTTTGTGTCGGTGGCATGTAAAAGCATCCACTACACTCTCGGAGTGGTTGGCCTTAGGAAGGGCATCCAGCTGTAGAAACTCTGCCAGATCAGATTGGAGCCTGGAGCAGCCATCTGGCTCACCAGTTCCCAGTCAAACTGTCCAACCCATGCCAGCATGGAAAGCGGACATTAAACGATGATGATGATGATGATGATGATATATATATATATATATATATATATATATATATATATATATATATATATATAAATAAAGGGGGACATTAATGGCAGAGTATTAGTACAGAAGCGAAAAATTATGTGACATGGAATTCAACTATAAGTGGCCTATACTCTGCATTGGAGTGTTAAAGGCAGGAAAAAATATACATCTCTTATGATAAAAGGCAGATTTTCTCTGCCTCCCAAATAGTTTGTTTTTTATACAATTGTACAATATAGAATTTCTTCAATTGGAATTTACCTATGATTTTTCGAAGTAGATGTAAAGTTTTTTCAATTTCACCCCCAATGAAGCAAAAATTCGAGAAAACTCAATATTTTACGATTTCCCTCTCTCATTTCAAGTGCTTCACTCCTTCCATTACCACCACACTTTCTCCTACTTTCTCTTTGCAAGTGTGCAACAATTAAAGTGAAAGTATTTATATAACAGGGGTGAGCCATTAATACTGGTCATCCTTTTTGCTAGAGGAAGATCCGCTATGGTCTTATATGCTATATCACTGGTTTTCAATTCATATTAATCAAATTAATATTCAATTTTTCACCCTTATTATGTGTGTGTGTGTATTAGCAATTCGTATAAAATTGCATCTATGACTTGAACTTGAATAAGTGGTTTCACATAAATGGGGATAAATTAAAAAGGTTTGTTGTTATTATTATTACTGTTTGACTATTGTAATCACGTTTGTTGGTTCCTCGTCAGGGAAACGTTGTTGTGTTGCAGTTGTTAAAGAATTGTAAACCGTAACCCTCCCCCTTTCGGTATTGTTTAAAAATTGAATTGTGTGCCTGTTTGGGGATATTGACAATATTTTCACCGTCTTTACGGAAGCATTTTTGTTAAAATGCCTTCGATAGAAGAAAGTTAAAAAATGAATTTCGCTGCAGCCGTACACTTCAATACAAGAGGGAGGACAAGATCCAATTGATCGAAATTGCGAGAGACAGGCCTACAATTCCAGTCTGTTATATATTTTGAGTATTGTTATCACTAGCGATATCAAGATATAACTTTGTATTTTCTATTTTATGTGTAGATGTATATATATATATGTACATGTAATATGTACACATATATATATACACATATATACATGCATAATATATCTACCCATACACACATACGCACACACACACACACACATACATAGGGGTAGGTGTGGCTGTGTGGTAACAAACTACGTTCCAAACACATGGTCCTGGGTTCAGTCCCACTGTGTGGTGACTTGGCATGTGTAGGCACAAACACTCTGTCTTCATATTTGCTGCGTGAGACATGTTTTAATGTTGACGAGCTTGCCGAGTACATAGCCGACAATGAGCCAAAGCTCTTTCCAGAACAGAAGTTCGCTTACAATTCCGTTGTTAATTCAGTCCGGGCCAAAGTTGGGGGGGGGGATTTTTTTCCTGGACGCTCCTGGGGGCACTGGGAAAACTTTTGTCAACAAATTAATATTGGCTGAGATTAGGCGAACACAAGTCATCTGGAATTGCGGATACTTTGTTGCCAGGCGGCAAGACAGCTCACTCCACTTTCAAGCTTCCGCTTGACTTAGCGAAGACTGAGACACCAACTTGCAACATCAGTAACAGCTCCGATCAGGCAGAAGTCTTCAGACGATGCAAGCTTATCGTTTGGGATGAATGCACGATGGCCCACAGACGTGCTCTTGAGGCACTAGATAGATCTCTCAGGGACATCAAACACTCTTCAGC
>NC_043012.1:41676047-41706047 GCF_006345805.1 Octopus sinensis
TATATATATATATATATAATATATATATATATATATTATATATATATATATATAATATATATATATATATATATATATATATTATATGTATATATACATATATATATAATACTTATATATATATATATATATACATATATATATATACACAAATGCCAGAACTGGGCGCCACTGCGTGGTGCCAAGGACTCCAAATTTGCCATCAAGATGTAGGACAAGATACTGTGATAGCCTGGGCTTCAGAGGCCCACAGCTCCTCAATATCCTCCCGAAGAACCTGAGGGACCTGCATGGGGTGGATGCGCATGTCTTTAAAGTAGGACTGGATCTCTTCCTGTCAGGTGTCACGGATGAACCAACTTCACGACAGGAGGTGCAGATGAGGGCAGCTGCATCGAACTCTCTCATGCACAAATGGCAGTTGCTAAAAAGCATTCGTGAAGTAAAATCATGTAGCAACACCAAATGGCGGTGCCCCAGCATGGCCACAGCTCGTGAGCGGATACTAGATAAAATAAAATAAATAAATAAAAATAAAATAAAAAAATTGGCTGTGTGGTAAGTAACTTGCTAACCAACCACATGGTTCCGGGTTCAGTCCCACTGCGTGGTATCTTGGGCGAGTGTCTTCTGCCCCGGGCCGACCAATGCCTTGTGAGTGGATTTGGTAGACGGAAACTGAAAGAAGCCTTTCGTATATATGTATATATATAAGTGTGTGTGTGTATATGTTTGTGTGTCTGTGTTTGTCCCCCTAGCATTGCTTGACAACCGATGCTGGTGTGTTTACGTCACCGTGACTTAGCGGTTCGGCAAAAGAGACCGATAGAATAAGTACTGGGCTTACAAAGAATATGTCCCGGGGTGGATTTGCTCGACTAAAGGCGGTGCTCCAGCATGGCCGCAGTCAAGTGACTGAAACAAGTAAAAGAGTAAAAGAGTATATATATATATATATATATATATATATTGTTACGAAACGGACGGAATCGCCCGCCGTCGTCGCTCGCCCCGAACGGCTCACAAGTTCGCCACGGAACCCAAAGAGGAGAGAGGAGAGATACAACAACAACCACAACCGCAGCAGCACAGAGATACAGAGGCACAACCAGAGAGAACACCCAAAAGAGGCACAGAGGCAACAGAGACACTGGCTTATATTTAACAACAGTTTATACGACAATCAATGGTTACAACATCAAATACATTTAAGGCAGACATTTAAAGAGAAGACATGCACGTGACTACTCAATACATCATACAACAGATCAAAGCATAATAAACAGCAATTCAAGAGTACAATTTAAAGTTCACGTCCGAAGACAACAGTTCTCTAAAGTCTCTTCTAAACATCACAGATAAAGTGACATCAACAAGTCCTTTACTCAATTCTGAACATAAATACCCCCAACTCGATATCGACATATCGACAGAGTCCTTGACTGTTCTCTTCACTGTTCAATACACCGTGACACATATCAATGCACAACACATACCTCAATTCCTAATTGAATCTGCCAGTGTCCCATCCTCTCAATACTGCTAAATCCTCTGAATACTGCTAATTCCCTTCTGTGCCGCCAAGCGTTCTCGCATCCAACTTGCTCCTAAAATTCCAACGCTTCTAAGATTCCAACTACTCGCTCTGACCTCCAGAATCCGACTGTCTTCTTCGAGGACCGGCCAGCGACTGCAAGATCCGTCTGTGTTCTTCGACGACCGCTCAACGACTCCAAGACCTCACTTCGTCTCTGTGCTTCTCCCACTCCCTCATCTCCCTCTGTCTATATCGCTCATACCCTTTCTAACTGCTCTCTTAGCCTTATACTCTATCTCTATTCTCAATCTGTCCCTTACTGCCTACTGCCTATCTCTATCGCCTGCTGCCTATTACCCTCTCTTGACAGCTCTACCATACTCTCTGCCTGTCCCTCTCTGCCCCCTCATCATCTCTCACGACATATTCAAGGGGTGTCCAGAGCGACCCCTAATTCACCCGCACAAGGTCACAGGTCATTCCAAAACCCATTAGTCCTCCATTAGACAAAGAACCCGTCACATTTCACCAGATATCATGGTGCCATTATTCCTATGTGGGTCACCAGAAATGCACCCAGCCAACCGTAACAATATAATATATATATATACGTATATATATACATATATATATATGTATATATATAAGTATATATATGTATATATGTATATATATAAGTATATATATATGTGTATATATGTATATATATAAGTATATATGTATATATGTATATATATATATAAGTATATATATAACGGGAAGCTTTATGAAAATAAACATATGTATATATTAAATGTGATATATATAATGTATATATATATGTTTATATGTATATATATAAGTATATTATATATATGTATATATGTATATATATAAGTAATATATATATATATATGTATATATAAGATATATATATCGATGTATATATAAGAATATATATATATATAATATGTATATATGTATATATAAGTATATGTATATATGTATATATAAGTATATATATATATATGTATATATGTATATATATAAGTATATATATATATGTATATTTGTATATATATAAGTATATATATATGGCATATATATAAGTATATATATATGTATATATGTATATATATTAAGTATATATATAGTATATATGTATATATAGTATAATATATATCTATATATGTATATATATGTATATATATATATATATATATATATATATACTATATATATATATATATATATATATATGTATATATATGTATATATATGTATTATATGTATTATAAGTATATATATTAGAAGAAATGAGGTAATCAGAAGATCGGATGGTTTGTATTTACAGATATTTATTATATATTACATTTTTTACATATATATCATATCACTTAGTTCCTTAGCGCTTTCTCCCATTCTAGTGGGGTTTTTAAATGAAAATAAGTTCCTTTGCTGGGGATTTTAATCATTTTATAGTTTCTCGTTGTGATGGGGAGGAATGTAAGACAGTACAAGAGGGTGAGGTGGATGAGGAGAAAGTGAGAGGGAGAACATGTGTGTATGTGTGTGTGTGTGCGTGTGCGTGTGTGTGCGTGTGTGTGTTTGTATCTGAGGTGATTGCTAAAGACAAAGGGGGAAGGGAGAGGGAAGAAGAAGGAAAGAACTTTTTTGGTCTGCTGGACAGGATATTGACTCCAAGGGGGTTCTAAGAATTTCAGCTTTGACCACTTCACAATGTCACTGAGTGTGTGATGGCGGGGAGGTAAGCCATAAATTATATTTCCTTTTAACATTGTGGGGATGGTCAAATGTCTTTTTGGGTTTTTAAGAATTCTTATCACTTTGTATGATCGTTTTGTGGAGGTGTGTGTGTCTGTGTGAGTGTGTTTGTGTGTGCGTGTGTCTGTGTGTTTGGAGAACGGGAGAGAGACAAAAAAAAAGAAAAAGAAAAATAAGGGAGGAAGGGGAAAAAGTTGTTGATACCACTATATACATATATACACGCTTATACATGAACTATTTGAAAAAAAAACCTTTTTATCGGTTCAAAATGAACAACTAAATTTCACCATCTTGAAAATTGTATATCATATTCAAAATAAATGCAGATATGAACTGCAAGACGCAGAACGTTATATACTGCATAACCTGCCCCACGTGCAAGGAGAATACGTAGGTGAAACTGGTAATTCTTTGTGCCAGCGAACCAGGATTCACCGACAACATATTCGGCAGGAAGAACTACGCAAAATACCACTAAGTCACACCACTACGTGTGGAGAAGGAAATTTAAGATCTTTCCCTTCTACAAACGTCCGAAGAACGACACTCTTTCAGGAGGAATATGGAAAAATATTTCATAGCTAAGTTCTCGCCCCAAATTAAATGGCTGAAACTTTACTCATCAATACATTGAAGGATAAATCTTTCGATTTACAATATAATATAGTAGAACTTTAATGTGTGTGTATATATATATATATATATACTATATATATATATTCTATATTATATATATATATATATATATATCTGTGTGTGTGGTGTGTGTGTGTGTGTGTGTGTGTGTGTGTGTATGTGTGTGTGTGTGTTATATATATATTACCTGTTTATATCATTATATTATTTTTGTAATTTACTTGATCTTTAACTTGCCAATTGTCATTCTAATTCTAACATTCTATATGCAATTTTAAGATGGTGTAATTTGATTGTTCATTTTGAATCGATAGAAGGTTTTTTCTAATATTTCATGTATAAGCAAGTGTATATATATATAGTGACATTGAAGGACACATCTTTCGATTTACAATCTAATATAGTAGAACATTTAGTATACGTCTGTATATGTATATATATATGTGTGTGTGTGTATATATATATATTGCCTGTTATATACATTATATTATTTTTATAATTTACTTCATCTGTACTTTTTAACTGTCACTTTAATTTTAACATTCCTATGATATACAATTTTCAAGATGGTGTAATTTAGTTGTTCATTTTGAACCGATAAAAAGGATTTTTTGACATATTTCATGTATAAGCGTGTATATATGTATATAGTGGTATAAATATCAACACAACTTTTTTCCCCTTCCTCCCTTATTTTTCTTTTTCTTTTTTTTTTGTCTCTCTTCCCTTCTCCAAACACACAGACACACGCACATGCCACACGCACACCACACACACACACACCCAACACAAACACACACACACCTCCACAAAACGATCATACAAAGTGATAAGAATTCTTAAAACCCAAAGACATTTTGACCATCCCACAATGTTAAAAGGAAATATAAATTTTATGGCTTACCTCCCCGCCATCACACCTCAGTGACATTGTGAAGTGGTCAAAGCTGAAATTCTTAGACCCCCTTGGAGTCAATATCCTGTCCAGCAGACCAAAAAAGTTCTTTCCTTCTTCTCCCCTCTCCCTTCCCCCCTTTCTGTTTAGCAATCACCTCAGATACAAACCACACACACGCAACACACACGCACACGCACACACCCACACCTACACACATGTTCTCCCTCTCACTTTCTCCTCATCCACCTCACCCTCTTGTACTGTCTTACATTCTCCCCATCACAACGAGAAACTATAAAATGATTAAAATCCCCAGCAAGGAATTTATTTCATTTAAAAACCCACTAGAATGGGAGAAAGCGCTAAGGAACTAAGTGATATGGATATATATGTAAAAAATGTAATATATAAAAAATACTGTAAATACAACACCATCCGATTTTCTGATTACCTCATGTCTTCTAATATATATATATAGTATATATGTAATATATGTTAATATGTATATATACTTACTATATATAATACATATATCTTAAAAGCAACAAATATATCACAAAACTGTTATTCAGCGATTCACCGTTCCCCTTTGAAACCCCCATATACAGAGAGAGGGAACGAGAAGAATAGAGGAAAATAGATAGTGAGGGAGCAAACTGGGGAGAGATATATTGTGCTGGAAGGGTGCAGTTGGGTTGTGGTGGGGCTGCAGTTGCGGATTACAGATACGAGAAAAGTGTTTGCACTGGAGTGTTAAACAAATGTGTGCTAAAGCATAAGGGTGAGATGCGGGTGGAAGATAGCTAAAAACACGGTGTCGGCCGGGAGGCGAGTTTGATAAGGTGACCAGGGTGTTTGGGGTAATGGGGTAAGAACTAGCTACTGTTGTTATCATTGCTATCGCATCATCATCGCCGTCATCATCACCATCCCATCACCCTCACAGCCGCCGCCGCCATCGTCATCGTCATCATTGGGGCAATAAAAGAGATTTCGTAGTCACAAATCGAATAGATATAGCGGCCTGAAAGTAAATGCTTGTGTGTTAAGATAGGGAGAACACATTAAGCAATGTTAGAGGAATAAAAAAAAACTGGATGATCACGTTGGTCGTGTGTTTGATTAGCGACTTTGCTGGATCGGTGATGACTGGAGGTCGGGGTTGTGGATTAAGCAACAGTGACAATATTCAATAAACAACAAGACATCTGTTATAATGAAAACTGTTGCAACAACAAAGAGTAAATCACTACAGCACCAATAATAGCTATTATTATTATTATCAAACTCGCTATTAAATCACACACCCGAGCACCCGAGGAAAGGATGCTGTTGACAAGGTGCTCCCTGTTTCCTCCGTTCCCTGGAAAATTATTGGAACAAGTAACAATAACAACGAAAACAACAGCAGCAAACTACAACAACAACAATAGCAAACTAAAACCCCAAACTACAACAACCACGACAATGACAAACAATTCTTTTTAATTTTGGCTCCGGAAGGGGCGGGTGAGGGGAACTGATTACACTTTATCCTCGGAAGGATGAAACACAATGCAGACCTCGGCGGCTTTTGAACTCAGAACGTCAAAAACTTGAAGAAATATCTCTAAGCAATTTGTCTAACGCGTTAACGATTCTGCCATCAAACTAAAAAACGAAACTTGAAGAGTTGGCTACAACAACAACAACAGCAACATCAATGATAACACACGAAGTTGGAGCCACTGGCTGAGTGGTTAGAGGGTCGGGCAAAATGCTTTGCGGTTCTCTTTGTTTCGAGTTCAAATGACCCTGAAGTCAATTGTTTTTTTCGTGTCAGGTCCTTTCGTTTCCTTCTCGAAGACGGTGTGTGAGATTTGAGGGAGATTTGGCTATTATTTCTAGCAGGTAATGTGACTATGTAGAGCCGCTCTAGTTGGTTCAGTACTAAAGAAGGTTATGCTGTCATGATGGCGGTGGAGGTGATGGTGGGGTGGCTATATGGGAAGATGAGATGAGAGGGGGGGTTATATACTGCGGTGGTTTTGATGGTTTAAGGAGAAGGATGGGGTGGGGTAGAGATTCTGTTTTAGCGGCGGTGGCGGTGACGGTGGTTATTGTGTCATGAGTGTGATGGTGAGGGGTTAGAGAGAGAGAGAGAGAGAGAGAGAGAGATGTTACGTTCCAGTGTTGGCGGTGGGGCTGCAGCTTGCAGAGAGGCACTGATAGGGGTTACGTTGTAATGGTAGCGGTAGGAGGCGGTAGGAGGCGGTGTTCGGCAGGAGAGAGAGAGAGAGAGAGTGAGGGAGAGGAAGAGGAAAATGTCTATTGACGGTGATGGTTCGTGTGATTGTGGAATATTTCGCTATTTTCTGGTTTTAATTTTTGTTTTTTGTCGAATATTTCCAGGCAGGAATGAAGCGGGTCGGGAGGGGCAGGGCAGTTTGTTAAAAACGGTTTTTGCTTATTGTTTTTCATTTTCATAGTTTGTTCTTATTATTATATAATTTCTATTTCTACCCCTCACTCCACACCACACCCGTCTTGTGTCAACCCACATCCGACTTCCGGTTGCTTACCGACAGCCATTTTTACACATGGCTAACTGAGGTCCACTCTCTCACCACCACCACCACCACCACACCACACCACCACAACCGTCACTGGCCTTTCACCTCTGCCGCTGCCGCCATACATGCACCGCCACCGTTCATCACCACCACCACCACTACTATTGCATTAACTACAACTACTACTACAACCACTTCTATCAATATATCCCTGCTACTACTATTCATTATTGTACGAAAATACTACTAACATACTATTACTACTACTACTTGAAGAACAACAACAACAACTATTACTACTACAAGTACCTTATAACCTTGTTCGTGTCACCTATCAAAAGTCCACCCACCCATTCATACACACACACACACAGACACCACACACACAGCACGCACAAACAGAACAACTCCCGCGATACACCATGGCCACCACCAAGCCTTTGCAGTATGCCTCATCTCCATTCTCCTCTTCAGCCTCCCCCTCCGTCACCCCTCCCCTCATCACCCACCCTCCATCACCCCTCCACTCCATACCCTTTCCCCTCTATCACCCCTCCTTCATCACCCCTCCCCTCAATCACCCACCCTCCATCACCCCTCCCTCCATTACCTTTCCCCTCTATCACCCCTCCTTCATAACCCCTCCCCTCAATCACCACTCCCTCAACCTCCACTTCATTACCCTTTCCCCTCTATCAACCTCCTTCATCACCCCTCCCCTCATCACCCACCCTCCATCACCCCTCCACTCCATACCCCTCCCCTCATCACCCCTCTTCATCACCCCTCCCCTCAATCACCCACCCTCCATCACCCCTCACTCCATTACCCTTCCCCTCTATCACCATCCTTCATCACCCCTCCCCTAATCACCCACCCTCCATCACCCCTCCACTCCATTACCCTTTCCCCTCTATCACCCCTTTCATCACCCCTCCCCTCAATCACCCACCCTCATCACCCCCCACACTCCATTACCCTTTCCCTCTTAGCACCCCTCCTTCATCACCCCTCCCCTCAATCACCCACCCTCCATCACCCCTCCACTCCATTACCCTTTCCCCTCTATCCCCCTCCTTCATCACCCCTCCCCTCAATCACCCACCCTCCATCACCCCTCCACTCCATTACCCTTTCCCCTCTATCACCCCTCCTTCATCACCCCTCCCCTCAATCACCCACCCTCCATCACCCCTCCACTCCATTACCCTTTCCCCTCCATCACCCCTCCTTCATCACCCCTCCCTCTTCTCGATCAACTTAAAATAAACGATCTTTAAACACAATTACAGTTGATTCTGAAGGAAAAGGGTGCTGCCCGTAGCCTTTGCCCCTTCAACTACGACTGCAGCATGTGACAGTGTTGGTGGCTGTGGTAGCGGTGGTGGTGGAAGATAGAAGGGGATGGGAAGGGAGGGAGGGACGTTACTCGAGGTTAAGATGGTTAATGTCCAGGTCGAACTTTACAAGGTCAATCATAGAGGTTCAAGGCGAAGCATTAAGAGGTAAGACGACCCCAACAAGTCATGTGTGTACGCACACGCACACACATTGGTACATACACACACACCACACCAAACACGCATATGTATATATATAATATATATGCACACACACACAAATAAACATTTATTATATATATATATTTAAAAAATAATCAAAATAAGCAACAAGGATATCCAGAGGTAATGCATTATCTTTGGATATCCTTGTTGCTTATTTTGATTATAATCACTCCATTTTGAATTATATGGATAATACCATACCAAATTCTGGTGCGTTTAACTTAAGTACCATATTCAATTGAATCTAAATTTTACTGAACTTATATATATATATATATATATATATATATATGGGTGGCGTCATTCGAAGGCTAAAACAATGCGAACGCATTGTGACCAGCGATGTGTTACAACATCTGATGGTCTGGTCGGTCACGTGATCACGTGATATATAAACATATGTATATATGGGTACAGGACGTCACCAACAGTAAGCAACATGAAATACGAAAACAAATGAGTTCAATAGGCAAACAACGAGAGAAGCATACAACATGCCACGTGTCTCGAAGCGATCTTTCAGGCTTAGTTCATAACGCTTGATGTATTCAAAGCCAGGATACCGGACTATTATGAGAAAGAATGACAAACAAAAAAAGGAAGAACGTGGAGAAAAATAGAACAAGATCAACGCAGTTGTTTATGAAACCAAATTTACTGCAGTGCTCCAAGACAACATAATTGAGATGAGAAATTACATCGATTTATACGAAGGCAATTTTAAAGACCGTTAGACAAACCACATTCTTTCAGGCACAATGAGAAAAATAAGGCCTCTAAGTTGGCCAGCTATGTATGGCATCTGAAAACCAAATACAATCAAGTGTAGAATTGTTGAGAAATCTGCGCCGTGTATAAATGGCTAAAAAGATGCAAATTATGCTTTGCTGAAAAGATCACACATTCATTTTATGTCCAAGAATTTCCCCACACTATTTAATTCCAAATCCGAAATGTTTAGCAAATGTAAGTGTCCATGGACAGATTTCTTTTGTCGAACTGGAGGCCACCACCCTTTCTGGATTGAGGAGCTATCTTACTGACTTTGGCCTCCTTTCTCTTACATTATTCTGCCCCAGCTACATTAATTATATATTTTTTTTATTTTCTTACTTTTTTCTTTTCCTGTCGTTCTATTTTTTTTTCATAAATCTTCTTCGCGGTTTTTTCTTTTCGTTTTTTTCTCTCTCAACTGAACTTGAAAGGTTGCTTGCAGATAGATGGCATGTTATATAAATTTGCCGTTTTAATATATCTTGAAGCTTGAAACTATTATTAGCTCTTTGTGTATATTAAATAATAATAATAATAATAATAATAATAATAACATATATATGTATGTATGTAATCCAATGTAATCCAAGGAAAAGTTAAGGCCAATACTGCCTGGCCTCAGTACCGTCACAGAACGCAAAGAACTGTAACAGAACGCAAGAACTGTAACATAAGGAATTCTGATGTTCTATCGATTTTATTAATTCTCCATCTTGGACTGACATTTCATTTGATTGGCACCGGAGGGATAAAAAGAGAAGTGGATACCTCGGTGTGGTATGAATTCAGAACGTAATGAGTCTGAACAAATAGCGCAAAGATTTTAGCCAGCGCTCCAATGACTCGTCCAACACGTCTCCTTAACTGTCAGGAATCGGATCTATCCGTTTAGATTTCGATGTCACATTATGCTTTGCTGAAAAGATCATACATTCATTTTATGTCCGAGAATTTCCCCACACTTCGTGTTTTTGACTTCATAAGGATACTATTCTAGAGAAACTTAAAATCGTTACATTAAGTCAGTGGTTGGTAAACTGCAACCCGCAGGACTTTCTGGATAGCATGCCTAACGAAAAAGTACCTTGATTTCTTTTTAATTGTGCGGTCCACCTGATAATGAGCCGTATCTCATGCGGCACGCTTCTCGATAAAGTTTGCACATATTTACATTAAGTGTAGAGTTGAATAGAGTCTCTAGAAGATATCCTAGAAGATTGTGGTGCAGAGTGAAAAACGTTTATTTCTTGGTCAGACTTGTTCATTTTCACAAATGGTAAATCTGTTTCCATGGCAGAATTTTGTCTGAACATTGATTGTTTTGTTGGTTGGATCTTTGCCTTCTTCAGACACTCTTTAGACAACCGATTCCACGTTTCAAATGTTCAAAAAAAAAACTATTCTATGTTTTCTTCAAACCTTTCTTTTTATTCCTTAATCTTAGAATTTTGCAGTCTATTGGTTTTTGTTTTGTTGCTTCTAATTTTTCCATAAATCTCTGCTGCTTCGCTTTGTTAGATCAGAATGAATATAATATTTTTTTTCTTTTGATTACCAACAAAATTGCAGAAAGTAACTAAGTTTGTACACGAAATAAATGGAAAAAAAAAAGGAATAAAACTTTGAAATTAATTGGTCAACTAATTAGTCCAGGCTACAGAATCATTAATTACAAATGTCGCTTTAGACAAACAGAAGGATCAACAAAACCAAGTTTATCCCCCCCCACACACACACACCGAAGAAAACTTCTCAATTATTAATGAACCGAAATCGGTAATTCCTTTATCGCTGTATTGAACTCACCTACTCCAGCGTCTAGTTAAGAAATAGTCTGATCGACACAGGTGAAAGATATGAAACAAATATGATTGATTTCAATGACTCTTATGACTCGTCACTGATAAGTTGTTGAGTGAAACCTCAAGTTTTTATATTGTTTGTTTTATCAAAGAAAAACTTGGCGGTTAAACATATTCTTTAATTCTTATCGAATTTCTTTCAAGCTTTTCATTTTTTTTTTTTCTGGTTGCATGGAAACTAATTGTAGTGACTTGCAGGTGCGGGTTGCCATAATCAATCAGTAGATGCCCCCTACTCCAGGCAGTATCGATTTTACACTCTCGTTCTCCGGTTGACCCGCGGTTCTAGATTATCGCACAAATCCAATCGCTAAGTAAGCAACTGAATACAAGTCGTAGGAAATATTGTTATCATCATCCTTATTATTGTTGTTGTTGTTATTGCTGTTTTTGTTATTATTATTAAGGCGGCGTTCTGGCAGAATCGTTAACACACCGGGCGAAATGCTACGTTCTGAGTTCAAATTCCGCCGAGGTCGACTTTGCCTTTCATCCTTTCGGGGGTCAGTGAAATAACTACCACTTGTGTACTAGGGTCGGTGTGATCGACTAGCCCTATCCCCTCAAATTCCAAGCATTGTGCTTATAGTAGTAAGGGATATTATTATTATTATTATTATTATTATTATTATTATTAAGGCGATGAGCTGGCAGAATCGTTAGCACGCTGGACGAAATGCTTAGCGCTATTTCGCCTGTTGCTATGTTCTGAGTTCAGTTTCCGCCAAGGTTGACTTAGCCATTCATCCTTTCGGGGACGATAAACTAGGCTCCAGTTACGTACTGGGGTCAATGTAATCGACTGAGCCCTCCACCCAAATTTCAGGCCTTGTGCCTACAGTAGAGAAGATTATTATCATCATTATTCCGCCGAGGTCGACTTTGCCTTTCATCTTTTCGGGGTCGATTAAATAAGTACCAGTTGCGCACTGGGTCGATGTAATCGTCTTAATCGTCTTTTGCCCATTGTGGTAATCGTCTTTTAATCGTCTTTTACCCATTGTGGTAAAAGTTTGAAATCATCATCATTATTATTATTATTATTATTATATTATTATTATTATTATTATTATTATTATTCTATGTTTGACTTTTGCTCAAGAGACAACAGGGTTGGAAGTTCATGTTGTTGTTATGCCTAGTGTGCCATATATTTGGGGGGTGGGGATGTACTAATGAATGTCTAAAAAAAAAAAGGGGGGGGTTTCTTCTTTTTTGTTTCCTTTTTTCTTTCCCTTTAAACCGAAAATTATGTTTGTTTTAAACCTTGAGATTACATAGAGTTATTATTATTATTATTATTATTATTATTATTATTATTATTATTATTATTATTATATGCTTATCTTTTGCTTTGTATTTGTACAAGTTGACTCCAAATCTCACCCAGGGACCTCAACAGAGAACAAGTTAGAAGTTCAAGTTGGCGTTATGCCTGGGGTGTCATATATTTGGTTTTGCACATAGTATTGTTCTTGACAATGTTTAAGAAAGCATAAGAAAATTATAAGTTTGATTTAAAATTTGAGATTACATACAGTATTTTACGCAGGATATGGGCAGTTCCCATGAGCACTATCTTTTGAATTTCTGCGTTTTTGAGTGTCCTGGTATCTGAGCTAGGTAGGAATCAGCCCCTTTTGCTATCATTCCTAAGGCACCTATGACAATCGGTATTGTTTAAGTCTTCAGGTTCCACATTTCTATTTCAAGATCTTTATATTTGCTCAGTTTTTGGTAGGTCTTGACAGATACGTTTATATCAATTGGGACAGTCATATCAATGAGGAGGCATGGTTTTTGTCTGAAGTCTTTCAATATGATGTTTGGCCTATTTGCATCTATCTTTCTGTCAGTTTGAATGGTGAAGTGTAGCTCCATCATGCCTGTTGGGATACTCTGTAGGCGCAAGAAGACTGCACTTGGAGACAACATGATCAATGGTTTCATCTTGTTTACATACACGACATGTTGGGCAGCTGCCATTTTTTAATATGTTGACCTGGTAGCACCTTGTAGGTAGACATTGATCTTGGGCTGCTATCATCAACCCTTTGGTTCTGATTCCAAGCCAGAAGCCACTAACCATTGATGGGTAAGGGCTTTGTCAACATCGGCATTATTAGCTCTCTTTGGGTATTTGCCATTGAGGGGTTTTCTTACCATTTATCAGTAAGAAGATCTAAGGTAGCAGTTTTAGCACGGGTTTTCATACGCTTAGCTTTTTCTGTGCTTGTTTCCAATATGTCTATTTCTGAAGTTTGTTGTATTTGGAATTCATTTAGATATTCCTTTACCTGTTTTGTTACTGAATATGATTTCTTGTTTTCAAACAAGTTTTAACATCCGGTCATTAGCGTTTTTCATGTAGGTGTTTAGGCCAAATGTGGCAATCATCATTATTAATTCCACGGCCACCCTCTTTTCTTGGCAAGTAGAGTCGTTCTATATCTGCCTTAAGGTGGAGCATTCTATGCATTGTCAACAGTTTTCGTATTTTTCTGTCAAGATTACATATTTCAGTAATTGACCACTTAATGATATTAAAACTGTAAGTCAAGACCGGTATGGCTAAAATATTGATCGCTTCGATCCTGATTTTTGCATTCAACTCTGTCTTGAGTATTGCCCTTACCCTGCGATAACAACCTCTTCTGATCCTTTCCCTCATCATTGAATGCTTGATTCCGTCCCCTTCAAATACCCCGTAGGTATTATTATTATTATTATTTCTACTGTAGGCACAAGCCCTTGAACATTTTGTGGGGAAGGGGAGCTAGTCGATTCTGCCGCTCGCCGCCTTAATAATGATAATAATAATTTCTATTATAAATACAAGCCCTGACTTTTTTTATGGATGGTGGGGTGTAGTCGATTACAGATCGTCGCCGACTTACGACCGCAAATGGTTCCGACTGAATGGTCGTATGTCGGCCTACATACCTTTGTTTTATATTTTTACATTCTTAAAGTACATTCTCAGATAAATGTCACACACAGCATTCTGTATCATAGTATTATAATGGCGTTAGTCAAAGATTTCGGAGTCTCAAGTAGTCGTCTTCTAAACAAATGAATTCTTATAAACGAGGTTTCCTCGATGTCTCGCGACAGAATGGTCATCCAACACAGTGGCAATCAATAACCAAACTTAGGGGAAGCGTTTGTTATCTGACATCATCCATAGACGGGTTAATTAGTAAGAAATTAAACCCATTAGATTTCAACTGGACTATTTATTATTGCTGCCGGGAGCTGGCGCTCCAATCTTCGTAAAGTCGATCGGTCGTAAGTCGACGATGACCTGTATATGGAACCTAGTGTTTCAATGGTACTCAATTTATCGATCCTGAAAGGATGTAAGGCAAAGTCGACCTCGGCGACTCTCATTTGATGGAGTACTCTCGTTTTGTTGATAGCTTTACGGAACAGTAAACAATCTGTTTGTCTGTCAAATACATGGTTCACGTCTACATGGCCTAATCGTTAGGAAATAGCAGCTAAAAATGCTTCAGATTTCTCCTTACCGCTTTAAAAATGAACGACACATTAGTTTAATGTACTCCTCGATATACATAAGACTGGAAGATCATAGTTTTTCTTCCACACCCACTTTATCTCCCTCACTAACTTTCACAATATGCCTCCTTCCACTCTCACCATCTTTGTCTCATCTAATCGCTCCTCATTTTACTCCCTCTCACCTTCCGCTCACTCTTTTTTCTCTCTCCTCTCTCTTTCTTTCTCTCTCTCTCTCTCTCTCTCTCTCTCTCCCTCACTTTCGCTTCTCTTCGCTCACTGTCACCACTTTTCTTTCTCGAAGTTCCTCAGATAATATTAAGCCCCGCCTACTCATTTAATCAATCTCAGTTTGTCTCCACCCTTTCTCTCACTCTCACTCCCTTTCTATCTCTTTCTTTTCTTCTTCTCCCTTTCTCACTCACTTTACTTCTCTTTCTCTCCCTGTTTTCTGATAACTCAAGTCTTATTTCATCTTTACTATCCTTCTTTTTAAATCTTCTCCCCCCTTCTCTTTCTCTCTCTCTCTCTCTCTTTGTATGTTAATCTGTCTACATCCTTTTCTTACTCTCTCATTCTCTCCAGCCCCTGTGTCTGTCTGTCTGTCTTTCTGTATTTCTTGTTCTTTCTCAATCTCTGAGTCATTGTCACAAGTTTTTGTCTAAGGTTTATTTCTCTCTCTCATTCTCCGAGGGCGTAAGGAAGGCGTGTCTGTATATGTACGTGTGTGTGCGCGCGCATGTATGCCTGTGTGTATGAACCTAAACCAGTCACTGCCCTCTTTAACAATCGCTTACTATACTTCCATTATTAACGAACCACGCCCACTTTTACTCCGCCTTGCTTTCTCAGCTACAGGTAGTCTTTACTATCAAGCTCCTCCTCCCTCCTTCCATTTTGTCTTTCACTTAGCCTCCTCCCACTACTTAACTACTCTTACCCTCTCCTTGTTAGTATTAGTCTCCGCCTTCTCTCTTACTAAATCATGGTCTTCTCCTTTCACATCCAACTACACTTTTCTTCTTCTCTACCTTTTTCAGTTAATTACATCCAAATTTCATCCACCGCACCCTCACTACTACTACTCCAACCCACAGCATCACTATTACAACAATTATAACTGCCACTGATGGTGTAGATTCCCATTATATCGGAATTTGTGAAATAAATTCCCCCCTTCAGCAAAAAAATGTGACGTGTGTCAGTATGTATGTGAGCTACCCCACCAGCTTTTATTTTCAAATTAAATTCCGAAATAATCGTAATCTACATACTGTGGAGGGATTTGTCGAAAATTTCATTTAAAAATAGTCATTATCCCGAAACTTATGAGGAAATAAATACGACTCGTGTGAATTTTCTGAAAAAACTTCTCCCCGCTCTTCGAAAAAAGAAATTTTATTTCGCCACATATAAGAATCTACATCTATAACGTATTTGTAGAAAATTTGGATCTTTTCAATATCGTGGCCAGGACCGCAGATCTTTCTAGTTAACTAAATAATTTGAAACTTCGTGTATTCGTAGAGTGTCTCGAAACAAGGCTCAAGTTGGAACTAGTTTATTTGAGAAAAATCTATTTTATGACTTTAATCGTAGATTAAAACTGCGAATTTTAACCAATGAGATTACTTGTTTTCATATTTAATACGTTACTGCATTCTGTTAGTATGACGTAGAAAGCAGTTTTGTGACGTAGGCAACTGTGCACATTTGAGGCTAATAAGCACGTGTGTTATCCAGTCTGGTTATTTTCTTGTGTTGAAGACGAAAGAGTTCACGATCATTTTACAAATTCATTTATACATACACACACACATACATACAGATACACATACACCGAGTGAATCGGCCATACATACATACATACATACACACACACACATACATACACACACATACACACACACACACACACACATACATAGATACATACACACACACACACATGCATACATATACACATACACCGAGTAAAAAATTTAATCGTTTTGTTTACATTTCACATCCCATGTGTGACATACACACACATACATACACACACACACACACACACACATACATAGATACATACACACATACATACATACATTCATACATACATACATTCATACATATACACATACACCGAGTAAAAAATTTCATCGTTATTGTTTTGTTTACATTTGTTTACATACCATGTTTACTACGTCACCAAATTGGTGGTCGAGACGGAGTAAATAATATGAAGCCGAAAGACGGAATACCATTGGTTAAAATTCTAATTATTAAACAATGTTAAACTTAGAAGTTACAATTCCGTTTTCATTCTGGTTTACAATTAAGTTTACTTTTGACACATTCTACCAGTATACGAAGTTTCAAATTGTTTGGTTCAGTAGGAAAAATTTGAAAAAACTGGCTTCACAAATGAAAAGATCCCTATTTTATTATTGTTTAAACTCAAAACAACTTTGATCAAGAAGACCAATAATCAGTGGCATTCCAGCCGTGACCATCCTTCTTTGATATGTTTTATATTTCAGACAGTCTAAGACAAAACACATTATCTAATAACCTTTCATTTTGTTAGACATACAACCTAACTTTAGGGAGATTTAGCTACTATTGCTAGCAGGTCACCTGTTTAAGGAACGCACGGCTGTTTTCTGGTAGGTCCCTTGTTCTTGTTGTTGTGGTGGTGGTCGCCTTTGTTGTTATTTATTTGTTCCTGTCTTTGTGGTTATGAAGTTAAGTTTTCGCGGTTAGCATAGTATTGCGGCTAAAGTTGCACGTAACGGGGATATATATATATATATATATATATATATATATATATATATATATATATATATATATATATATATATATATATATATATATATATATATATATCAATCCATGCTTATATACATACAGACACACACGCATGTATGTATGCATATATGTATAAGCACTCACACATATCTGTAAATATGCTTTGATTGTACGTGTTGCTGTTCTTGATTGTGCTTGCGTGTGCACAGTGTGTGTTTGTATGCATGGTGCAAGCTATGTATGCGATGTGGTACGGTGTGTGTGTGTGTGTGTGCGCGTGCAAGCGCAGGTTGGGGGTCAACAAAGGACGAGGACTAAGTTACGATAGCACGGAACGTTACTATCAACACAATGAATTAATTTCGTTATTAGTGTATATCATTAGTGTTATATTTCAACCAATCAGCACGAGTTAATTAATTGCCTCCAATTAACAATCTGCTTATTTATTCTTTTCAATTAATGAACTGATATTTCAAAATAATAATAATAATAATAATAATAATAATAATAATAATAATAATAATAATAATAATAATAAAATAACAATAAATAATAATAATGATCAATACAGACAAAATCAAGTCAACAGTCTTCACCCTGAACCCTAAACTCTTAACTACGACCCCTAAACGTAACCACAACCATAAGTCTAACCCCTAACTCTCATTTAATCCATAAAAGATAAAGATGAAAAAAAAAACAGTGGTGGGGTGGTGGGGTGTTGCAAGATTAGGGTCCAAAGGGAAAGAGTTGTGGTTTCTGTTGCACAAAAGATATGCGTTGGGGTGGGGTCTCGGCAAAAAGGTTTTGGTGGTTGCGGTTCTGTATGTGAATGTGTGTGTGGTAGGGCCAAGGGGTTGTTGTTTGGTGGTGGCGAAGGAAGTATCGTTATAGTCATGTCTGTAATATTGGCTTGACATGTGTCCTTGTGGTTGCAGCGTAGTGGTATAGTTAAGAAGTTGATTCACAGTCATAGAATCATGGGTTCGATTCTGCTTCATGGAATCTTGGTCAACTGCCTTTTAGTATCACATCGTTTCGAGTCAACACTTGAAGGTGAAAACGAGTTGCCAGAAATTGAGGAAATAAATTTCTCCGTTTCTAAAATGCTTCCAAAATGAAGAATTACGTTAGAATAGTATCCTAAAGGAATATTTGGTTACATATATACATCACGGAATTTTGTCAATGAACAGGTCGCGGTCTCAAAGCGACGAAAATATTTTGGCAAATTAAATTTAAATGTTGAAGTGAATCTAACGGTTTTTGTCTGTTTCTTAAATGGCTTATAAACACCTTCCACGCTGCAATTGTTTTCGTTCCAGCACACGATCTCAGATCAGGTCACTTGCTATGCAAGTACATCTCCGTAATATATATATATATATATATATATATATTATATATATATATATATATTATATATATAATATTAATTCGAGACAAAACCACTATTTTAAAATCAAACAAGGAAAGACTTAATCAATACATAACATTTTAATATAAATTAAATAAACCGCCACTACAATTGTAGTGGCGGTTTATTTAATTTATATTAAAATTTTAAGTCTTTCCTTGTTTGATTTTAAAATAGTGGTTTTGTCTCGAATTATATTATATACTATTTTACTATAAAATTGGATTTAACCCTAAATCTGATTTTTCCCTGTAATTTTGGATTCATTCCCAATATTTATTATTATATATATATATATATATATATATAATATATATATATATATATATAATATATATATATATATATATATATATTATTATATAGAAGGAGCTTCTACAGGACTAGAACTGTTTCATTCAAGAGAAATCTTCAGGAAGCTAGTTAACAAGAATTGTATTGGCATTATACATTTAGGCAGGTTTAAAGGGGTGTTGGTGGGGGACTTTTTGGGGGTAGGCATAGCGCAAAATATCATACTGGGGGAGTATGATATTTTGCGCTATGCCTACCCCCAAAATGTCCCCCACCAACACCCCTTTAAACCTGCCTAAATGTATAAATGCCAATACAATTCCTGTTAACTAGCTTCCTGAAGATTTCTCTTGAATGAAACAGTTCTAGTCTGTAGAAGCTCCTTCTATATAATAAATTAATTTTACTCTGCTATGTATTGAGTACCTTATTTACTGTGGTTAACCCCGAATCAACCCGGGACCTAATATATATATATATATATATATATATATATATTATATAATATATTATATATATATATATACATTATTGGTGAATTGAAGAAATGGAGCTGAACGCAGATTGAACAGAAATCGTTTTATTTCATTCTTACACGTGTTTCGAAAGGCACAAATTACAAAATCCGATTGAATAATGGGACCATATTGTGTCTTTCTCTTCAGGAAGAAAATAGGAAATCCGTTGGAAAAACAAAAACAGAACAGAGGCGGAGCAAAAACAAATCGAACTATGCTCCTAAGAGCCCATGGCGAAACTGTTTATCAGTGTATGTTGAGAACCGGTGGCTGAAGAATTCAACGGGTCAGGCATCGGTCAATCATGTGGGTGAGGGTGTGTAGATGTTCTTTGTGACCGAGAATAAAGTTCTGACTATTTAAGGAATATTGGATGTTTTATGTCTTCACTTATGTAGGGGCCTCATCCTCAAGATTGTCTTTGCGTGTCTCCAACCATTACGCAACTTTTCGGGACATGAACAAGCGCCAGACCACGGGACTCAGTAAGCTAATATGGCGACTGAAGGATACGAACTTAAGCTACAGGCTGGAATGGTCAATTTTGTCGGTGGCCCTCCCATTTGATAGGGGCAGAGGGCAGTGCAACCTTTGTGTCTCCGAACTCTTCCATATTTTGTTTGCCAGAGGCCGGATGGTAAACGGGCTTTTACAGTCGGCTTTTCGATGCCCCCATTGGCGCGTTACACTTATCTGGCTTTTAAATAGCGTTTATAAATAATACCGGCACCATAGCCCTTGGTAACAAATTCTGAAATAGCCTTTAAGATATCTACGATTAACCACTGCAAGGGGAATTACTCCTGTAAGACAAACGGGGCTTGGTTTTTTCACAGCGGGGGGTTTCCTTGACAAGGCAGGCTTAGATGAACACACACACACATAAAATAATATATATTTTTTTTTCTGCCACCCAACGGTTCTCACGGCAGTAGCCACTGACAGCCGAACGATCAAACGCACACACGTACACAAAAAATGTTTTCTACCCCTACGCCAACACACACATATATAGAACAGTATACACACACCACGTCTCTAAGTAGATTTTTTCTCGCCCCTTATAAAACATCCAATATTCCTTAAATAGTCAGAACTTTATTCTCGGTCACAAAGAACATCTACACACCCTCACCCACATGATTGACCGATGCCTGACCCGTTGAATTCTTCAGCCACCGGTTCTCAACATACACTGATAAACAGTTTCGCCATGGGCTCTTAGGAGCATAGTTCGATTTGTTTTTGCTCCGCCTCTGTTCTGTTTTTGTTTTTCCAACGGATTTCCTATTTTCTTCCTGAAGAGAAAGACACAATATGGTCCCATTATTCAATCGGATTTTGGTAATTTGTGCCTTTCGAAACACGTGTAGAATGAAATAAAACGATTTCTGTTCAATCTGCGTTCAGCTCCATTTCTTCAATTCACCAATAATGTTTTAATTTCAATTATCCGCACCAAACGGTTGCAACACCATATGGTTGTACCTTCAACCGTGCTGTTTACTGCTGTGATTTTTGCTACTAAGGTATCGGTTAAACTTTTGATTAATCTACTACAAGATTATTCATCTTTCTATTTCACATAATATATTAATATATATATATATATATATATATATATATATATATATATAGATAATATATATAATATAATATATATATATATATATATATAATATATTATATATATATATGTATATGTCTGTGATTATAAATAGAGAAATATACTATGACAATATTTATTATACCGTTGGATATTCATGTCTAATAACAGTTACTTCGCAGCTTAATAAATATATAAAAATAATTTATTTTATCATATTTTGTATTAAATAATAAATTGCTTACATGTTCTGTATTAATGTATACATAATTCTTAAATTAAAGCAGTATTAAATAAATGTAATTGAGCTTGTCCGTCAGGTTAAAAGAATCTCATATTCAAAATCTTTTGTGTCGTGTATGCATACATACATTCTTTTACTTGTTTCAGCCATTTGACTGTGGCCATGATGGAGCACTGCCTTTAGTCGAGCAAATCGACCCCACGACTTATTCTAGTATACTCTTTACTCTTTTACTCTTTTACTTGTTTCAGTCATTTAACTGGGGCCATGCTGGAGCACCGCCTTTAGTCGAGCAACTCGACCCCAGAACTATTCTATCGGTCTCTTTTGCCGAACCGCTAAGTAACGGGGACATAAATACACCAGCATCGGTTGTCAAGCAATGCTAGGGGGACAAACACAGACACACAAACACACACACGCATATATATACATATATACGACGGGCTTCTTTCAGTTTCCGTCTACCAAATCCACTCACAAGGCTTTGGTCGGGCCGAGGCTATAGTAGTAGACACTTGCCCAAGGTGCCACGCAGTGGGACTGAACCCGGAACTATGTGGTTGGTAAACATGATACTTACCACACAGCCACTCCTGCGCCTATATATATTTTAGTACTTATTTTATCGTTTTTTTTGCCGAACCGCTATGTTATGGGGACGTAAATGCACCAGCATCGGTTGTCAAACGATGCTGGAGGACACACACACACATATATACGATGGGCTTCTTTCAGTGTCCGTCTACGAAATCCAATCACAAGGTGCCACGCAGAGGGACTGAACCTGGAATCATGTGGTAAGCAAGCTATTTACCACACAGCCACTCCTGCGCCTATATATATATATAAATTCAGTGTGTTGCGTTCCACTACTTGAGAAATTAAAAAAAATGTATAAACAAACGACGTACCTTATCGTGAATGTAAAAACGGATGGGAGACAAACAGAAAGTCCATAATTCTTCATCAGTCATCGACCAATGGTACTCTTCAGTTTCGCACCTTTAACGATAAAACCGATTGCTTCTCAACTGACTGGACGTCTTCTATCTCTCTCTTCTAGAAAATATTTCTCCCAGCGTTCGCTACTTTCCCCTCGTTCTGATCAAACGACCCTCCATGTTTGTTTTCGTTCGGTTTCATTGTATGTCTCCACTGTTCTGTTTTTGTTCCCAACTTTTACCGTCCGTAAATCCCAAATTATATTTTGGTATTTATGGGAGAAACTGTCTTCGAAGACTCATACAGCCATTGAATGCTCGAAATGAGGAGTAGATAGGCAGCCGACAACTGATGAAGGGTCGTTCTTTGTGTTGCTTGTCCTGTTTTCCATTTGTTTCTCTCGTTGCTTGCGTATTTAACTCCTTTGTTTTCGTACTTCATGTTGTTTACGTCCTGTACCCATATATGCAAATATATATATCACCTTCCAAACACGCTGGAGTTGAACTAGGGACAGCTGATGAAGGGGAATTTTCCTTGTGTAGTTTGTTTTGTACTCTGTTTTTCCGTTGTTAAAAAAGGTCAGTTTCCATGTTTGTTTTTACGTTTTCGTTTCTCGTTGAGTTCTACGTTTATTTGTGGTGTCCTGTACTCACGTATATATATTTATATATGCATGTATATATACATGTAGATGTAGGTACGTACATATATGTATGTATGTATGCATATATTTTATTTATTACACTATATATACACACACACACACACACACACACACACACACACACACACACACACACACACACACATACATATGTGTGTGTGTCAGTGCATGAAACTTCCGGCCCTTGAATAACTCTTGCTTTTGCTACAGACACACACACACACTGATGTATATCCCGCCTCTGTCTTTTTTTTTTCGATAAGCAAAGTCAGCCATTTCTTTCAAACTACACCTACTACAGTTTCTCGCCACAGATCTCTTGTTATCTTCCTCTAAATGTAACTCCATCTTACATTTCAGTAACAACTTTCTGGGCTTGAAGTAATGGACGGCTTTGCAAAAAGAAAAATGCGATCTAAAGACTTTCATTAATCATGTGACGCCATGATTAATATCTATCTATCTATCTATCTATCTATCTATCTATCTATCTATCTATCTATCTATCTATCTATCTATCTATCTATCTATCTATCTATCTATCTATCTATCTATCTATCTATCTATCTATCTATATCTGCCTGTTTGTGTGTCTGTCTGTCTATATACATATGTGTGTGTATATGTGTGTGTATGTGTGCGCGTATGTGTGCATGAGTGTGTGTGTATATATATATATATATACATATACATACATATATATATATATATATATATATATATTATATATATATATATAATATATATATATATATAATATATATATATATATATATATATATGCATATATTCATGCGTACAAGCATACATAGTCACACGCACGCACGCACACACACACGCGCGTATACACACACGTATCACCTCTACCCCAACGACTACCACCACCTTAACACACCGTGCAAACCACAAACATATTATAACCTGATCCTCACATCTTATCGGATATTTAACCCAATCTTCCCCTTTTACAGTCTCACATTCACCAAAATTGATCTCGTTAAGTTGGGCCATAGTAAGGTGGAGGGGTAGGGAGGAAGGAGGGAAGTGCCTATGTATTTAGGGGTATGTAAATAGTTAGGTGGATCGAAGGGCGGTCGGTGGGTACTCGAGTCGTTAGGATGTTTGGTTAGATAACGGGTGTGTGGGTAAATTGTTTGTCTAGTTGTTAATCTCGCAGGACGAACGACGATCCACTTATCTACCCATTCACCTAATTGACCATCAACTGATCTACCCATGAACTTATCTCCCTGGATATATTCTAGCATACAAATCAACCAACCTATCTGACCTAAAAAAAAAATAAACAAACAAATCTGCTGATCGATCAGTTTGATAAACCAACCTTCATTATCTAATCAGATAAAACTTGATCTGCCACCCTGAAATGGCGTACCCACTATTTGAAGGGTTACCTAGCCACCCGTCATACAACAACCATACCAGTCACTCGTTATCCATCTTACAACATTTCCTGTCAGCTAATAAACGCAATGGAAATTGCTGAGACAAGAAAGTATTTCGTTTCGTAGCGCCAAGGGTTTGAACAAACCATAAGATAGGCATCAAGTGAGTCGAGATTGGAGTCTGGTTTTCATATTCGTTTGTTTAAAAGTTCACGAAATATCGAATTCTTCTAATCGAGGTGCAGACATGTTTGGATAGTCAACTCGTAATTTTGTGCTTTCGAATCGAAACACAATGCGTGGAACCTTGAGAAGATGAAGGACTTGGATAAAGTTTACCCTAGCTTTCGGTCGAGTAATGTTTTGTGAGTAAAACTTAGTGAAAGGAAACTGTGGGGAAGCTTTTCAAAAACACAATATTTGTTTTAATGTAGCTGACTTAGCTCGTCGCACTGTTAAACACCACCACCTAGTCTTTTAGTGCCTTTGTTTATGTGGAATGTTTTTATTCTTGCCGAGTCGGTCGGTCACTTCTCTGAAGAATAATGAGCGACTGACTCCAACAAAATTTTATTAACGAGTATCAATGTATATATACATACATATATATGAGTATGTATATATACATACATATATATATATATATATAATATATATATATATATATATATATATATATATATAAGCAATATAGGATGAAGTCCCTTACTCTACAGCAAAGGAATTCATCAGGAAGCGTGGCAGTATATTTTAAAAAAACCGTTACGGTTGCAATAACATCATATAATAAGGGCTAAAGAGGGTTATTCTAAAGCCAAATACACTGCTTTATCCACTTATAATCCGCTTGTTACAGGAAAATTGAAACTGAAAACGGGCAACTAACTTTAGAAAATTTAAATTTCGTTATCTCTATATTGAATCAATTTCGGACTTAATCTTATAAAAAAGATATATTCCTTCTTCAGTAGAAATTTCGATGGGATATAAATAAAATACTCACGTATGATCATGGAAAAAGCACAAGCTAAAAACATAACTACACTTGAGTACATCATTTATATCTAAAAATAAAAATTCTTTGGTCAGCCTCAGAAAACAACGTCCAGACCTTTCGCCGCTACAAATTGTAATGGTTACCAGTCCTCCTGTAGCAAGCATCGAGTTTACTACTAAGCAATATAGGATGAAGTCCCTTACTCTACAGCAAAGGAATTCATCAGGAAGCGTGGGCAGTATATTTTAAAAAAACCGTTACGGTTGCAATATACATCATATAATTAAGGGCTAAAGAGGGTTATTCTAAAGCCAAATACACTGCTTTATCCACTTATAATCCGCTTGTTACAGGAAAATTGAAACTGAAAACGGGCAACTAACCTTTAGAAAATTTAAATTTCGTTATCTCTATATTGAATCAATTTCGGACTTAATCTTATAAAAAAGATATATTCCTTCTTCAGTAGAAAATTCGATGGGATATAATAAAAATAACTCACGTATGATCATGGAAAAAGCACAAGCTAAAACACACTACACTTGAGTACATCATTTATATCTAAAAATAAAAATTCTTTAGCTCTTTAGCCCTTAATTATATGATGTATATTGCAACCGTAACGGTTTTTTTAAAATATACTGCCACACGCTCCTGAATGAATTCCTTGCTGGAGTAAGGGACTTCATCTATATTGCTTAGTAGTAAACTCGATGCTTGCTACAGGAGGACTGGTAACCATTACAATTTGTAGCGGCGAAAGGTCGGGACGTTGTTTTCTGAGCCTGACCAAAGAATTTTTATTTTTAGATATAAATGATGTACTCAAGTGTAGTTATGTTTTTAGCTTGTGCTTTTTCCATGATCATACGTGAGTATTTTATTTATATCCCATCGAAATTTCTACTGAAGAGGAATATATCTTTTTTATAAGATTAAGTCCGAAATTGATTCAATATAGAGATAACGAAATTTAAATTTTCTAAAGGTTAGTGCCCGTTTTCAGTTTCAATTTTCCTGTAACAAGCGGTTATAAGTGGATAAAGCGCAGTGTATTTGGCTTTAGAATAACCCTCTTTAGCCCTTAATTATATGATGTGTTATTGCAACCGTAACGGTTTTTTTAAAATATACTGCCCACGCTTCCTGATGAATTCCTTTGCTGTAGAGTAAGGGACTTCAGCCCTATATTGCTTAGTAGTAAACTCGATGCTTGCTACAGGAGGACTGGAACCATTACAATTTGTAGCGGCGAAAGGTCTGGACGTTGTTTTCTGAGGCTGACCAAAGAATTTTTATTTTTAGATATAAATGATGTACTCAAGTGTAGTTATGTTTTTAGCTTGTGCTTTTTCCATGATCATACGTGAGTATTTTATTTATATCCCATCGAAATTTCTACTGAAGAAGGAATATATTTTTTTATAAGATTAAGTCCGAAATTGATTCAATATAGAGATAACGAAATTTAAATTTTCTAAAGGTTAGTTGCCCGTTTTCAGTTTCAATTTTCCTGTAACAAGCGGATTATAAGTGGATAAAGCAGTGTATTGGCTTTAGAATAACCCTCTTTAGCCCTTAATTATATGATGTATATTGCAACCGTAACGGTTTTTTTAAAATATACTGCCCACGCTTCCTGATGAATTCCTTTGCTGTAGAGTATAGGGACTTCATCCTATATTGCTTAGTAGTAAACTCGATGCTTGCTACAGGAGGACTGGTAACCATTACAATTTGTAGCGCGAAAGGTCTGGACGTTGTTTTCTGAGGCTGACCAAAGAATTTTTATTTTTAGATATAAATGATGTCTCAAGTGTAGTTATGTTTTTAGCTTGTGCTTTTTCCATGATCATACGTGAGTATTTTATTTATATCCCATCGAATTTCTACTGAAGAAGGAATATATCTTTTTTATAGATTAAGTCCGAAATTGATTCAATATAGAGATAACGAAATTTAAATTTTCTAAGGTTAGTTGCCCGTTTTCAGTTTCAATTTTCCTGTAACAAGCGGATATAAGTGGATAAAGCAGTGTATTTGGCTTTAGAATAAACCTCTTTAGCCCTTAATTATATGATATATATATATATATATATATATACATATATATACATGCGTATGTATATATACATATATACGTTTGTATATTCATATATCGTAATACACACACACACGATATATCGATATATATATATTATACACACCGTAATATTAGCGCCAAACAATATTTAGGCATAATCTAATCTTAGGTTAGTTAAAGTATGTTTGTGCCAGATTTCAACTGCTAAAAGGCAAATTCACTGCATTTACCGCGGAGAGAATTTTCTCTTATAGTAAAAAGATATATAAACATCTTTGTCCAGTGACGGCGCCTGTCAGTATTCCCAGACATCCATGTTTCTAGCTCCTTAGCTTTTATCAATGGGAAATACTTAAAAGAAGCAACTCTGGATAGACCTTATAATAGCATTTGCTTTAGTTAAAATGCAGCCAACTATATTGACCGATTTGCGCCAGTAGACCAGCAAGACGTGGAAGTTACCGTAATATTAGCAGCAAGCTAATATTTAACTTGCTTCAGTCATTAGACTGCAACCATTCTGGGGCAGCGCATTGGATCGATCCCAGTACTTGGTTTTCATTTTAATGCCTGATATTTATTCTATCAGTCTCTTTTGGCCGAACCGCTAAGTTACGGGGACATAAACACACCAGCACTGTTTGTCAAGCGGGACAAACAGGGACACACACACACACACATATATATATATATACAACGGGCTTCTTTCAGTTTCCGTATACCAAATCCACTCACACGACTTTCGTCGGCCCGAGGCGATAGTAGAAGATCCTTGCCTAAGGAATCAGTAAGATCTGTAATTCTTATTTCCTGAGATTTATTCTTGTAACAGTTCAGCCAAAGAACATGTTTTTGTTTCTCGCTGTTTTTTCCTTGTGCAAAGTTAGTCTTTTTAATAAATTATAATATTTTACATTGTTTCTGTATGTGTATGCACGTATATATGCGCGCGCACACACACACATACATAACGTTATATATATATATATATATATACTCGTACTGACGCACTCGTTTACATCAATAAACTGCGATGCTTGTATACACAAATCTATTCAACCTATAAAATAATTTGAGATGAATGTATATGGCCATACGTCTATATAGAGAGACATTGCCATTTTTATTCGAAATTAATTACTCATATATGTATATATATATATATATATATATATATTATATATATATATATATATTATATATATATATATATATACACCCTACACTCACACACACATACATTCATACATATTTATACACACATATACATATGCAAATATATACATATATATGCATATCTATATGCATATGTGTGTGTGTGTGTATGGATATGTCCATATATATTGTATGTATATATATATATATATATATATATATATATATATATATACATGGTGCAGGTGTGTATGTATGTTTGTGTGTGTGCACAGTGAAAGGCAAATTTAGGGTACCTAAGCGTGTAAGTTCTTTTAAGTCACCCGACATATACACCCCATCACGCTTTAAATGGATGTACCCTCTGTTAAAGTACTTATGGAGCACGTGCGCCACTCGTGTATATAAATCTACAGTATACACCCATATTAGTGTGTATAATATAGATTATAAAAATAGGATCACATGCGGTCGTATCGTATAGGAGACACGGTCGCACGTGGTCATATTCTTAATGATTATTTTACAGACCATATAATACGTGCAGCGGCAATAAAACACAAGTGGAATGACAAGATTTCTTTTTGAGATATATACATTATTTATTTTACATATTTTTCAATCATGTTGATGTTGGGAGTTTGTGAGTGTTAGCATGTTTTTGTGTCTGTGTGTTCGTGAGGCATAAGAGGTACTGACCAGAGAAATAACAATGGAATTTGGTTCACAGTTCATGTTGTTGGTATCAGCCTAGCAACA
>NC_043012.1:41708547-41721047 GCF_006345805.1 Octopus sinensis
GGGAAAAAATAAAATAGAAGTCACTGCAGCACCAACGGCAGAAGAATTGGAAGGATTCTGGAGAGAAATATGGTCGGCGAACGAACAGCCAAAAAAAAGGAGTATCAAAATAACAAACTCGGCATCTGAACAACTTTGGACCCCCATAACAACTGAAGAGGTCACCCAGGCACTGCAAAAACTAAGCAACTGGAAGGCACCTGGGCATGACAAGATGCCCAACTTCTGGTTGAAATATCTAACAGGAATGCACAAAAAGCTGGCTGAAAACTTTAACAGCATACTAGCAGAGCCAGAGACAAAGCCTGAATGGCTCACGAAGGGGAAAACCATCTTAATTCCCAAATCAAATGAAACAGCAAAACCAGAAAACTACAGACCAATAACCTGCCTCCCTACTATGTTCAAGGCATTTACTGCAGTGATATCGCAAAGGCTGAACAAGCACCTGGACGAAAACAAACTGTTCCCAGAAGAGCAGAAAGGATGCCGCAAAGGCTCATATGGCTGTAAAGATCAACTAATGATTAATAAAGCCGTAACTGAAGACAGCCACAGAAAGAAGAAAGGCCTCAGTATGGCCTGGATTGACTACAAAAAGGCGTTTGATAGCATCCCCCACACATGGATCCTCGAAACACTAGCCATTAACAAAGTAGCACCAACAATCATAAAATTCATAGAGCATTCTATGAATAAATGGCAAACAGTCCTACACCTCCAAACAAAAGAGGGACTCATGAAAACCAAAGACATCCCCATTAGAAGAGGAATATTTCAGGGAGACACGCTCTCTCCACTCCTTTTCTGCTTGACACTGTCACCTCTATCTGATATGCTAAATAGAACTGGATGCGGATATAAATGTTACGGCAAAACGATCAGCCACCTTTTATATATGGATGACCTAAAACTATACGCTGCAAATGACAAACAGCTGGAAACACTACTAAAGACAGTTCATGGATTTACCAAAGAAATAGATATGAAATTTGGATTAGAAAAATGCGCCAAAGTAACCATGAAAAGAGGAAAACTAGTTAAGAGTAACAACATCACACTAGATAAAACCAATGAAATAAAAGAATTAGACCAAAGCCAAACTTACAAATACTTAGGAATCCATGAACTAGATAAGACACAACACACACAAATGAAAGAAAATAAAAAAAGAATATTATAGACGAGTTAGATCAATACTAAAAACAGAGCTCAATGCTAAAAACAAGATAATAGGTATCAACACTTTAGCTGTCCCAGTTATAAGTTACAGCTACAATATCCTTAACTGGACACGAAATGAACTGTCCAAAATAGACAGGAAAACAAGAAAAATACTGACAGGATCTAGGATGCATCACCCAAAATCTGACATAGAAAGACTATATATACAACGTATAGAAGGTGGTAGAGGCCTTATACAGCTGGAAAACTACTATAAAATAACCACCATAGGACTGCAAGAATACTTACTTCAGAAGGAAGGAAAACTGATCCAGATAGCAGCAAAACACGAGCAAAACAAAAAACTGTTCTCAGTATTTAAGGAAGCTGACAAATACAAACAAGAAATCATACCACCTAATAAACACGAAGAAGAAAAAGAAGATGATGAAGAAACAACAAAAGCTTTAAAACAAATGAAATCCAAACTAAAAATAGAACAGCAACGAACCATGATAAAACGATGGCAAGAAAAGCCCCTTCATGGTAAATACTGCACTAAACTAAACGCAAAAGAAATAGACAAAGAAAAATCCCAGCAATGGTTGAGAAGCTCCGGACTCAAAGCAGAAACAGAGGGATTTTTAATTGCAGCACAAGACCAAAGCCTCCCCACCAGAAATTACCAAAAACATGTAATGAAAAGAAATATTACAAGTAACTGCAGAATATGTGGAGATGGACAAGAAACAATAAATCATATTATCTCTAGCTGCCCAGTCCTGGCTAAGAAGGAATATATTCACAGACATGACAGAGTTGGAACCTACATACATTGGAAGCTACGCCAACATTATGGAATAACAACAGAAAAAAGATGGTATAGGCACACACCAGAAAAGGTCACAGAAAACGAGAAAGCAACCATACTCTGGGATATGCCGATACACACAGATAGAGAAATTAAGGCCAACAGACCAGATATAGTTGTCAGAGATCATGAAGAAAAAAAATGCTTTCTAATTGATGTATCAATACCGGCAGATGACAACGTGTCTCTAAAAGAAATGGAGAAACTCTCAAAATATAAAACCTGGAAATAGAGGTAACTAGAATGTGGAATCTGAAAACAGAAACAATTCCTATCATAATAGGTGCATTAGGCACGATAAAAAAATATTCAGACAAATACATAACAAAAACACTAGGACTTACAAACACATATAACATACAGAAAATTGCACTACTAGGCACTGCACACATCCTACGCAGAACACTTTCCATACAATAACCATCAGAGCATCACAACAAATCACAGCACATACCCAAGGCACACAGAGCTGCGCTCGGTAGTGAAGTGAAAGCACGCTATAAAAATAAAACTACTGAATAATAATAATAATAATAATAATAATAATGATAATTTCATTTATTGGCCACCAGGGTCGACATGTTGTGGACAATACAGTAGATGTGGACAGTGGTGATTTTACACAAAACAACAAGTACACAATTAAAACAATAACAATAATATGAGGCAAGAAGAATATAACAATGAAAGTTCTCCTATAGCGGGGTAACCACCTGAGGTTGGCTCAGGTACGCCACCAATCCTGAACCAGTCGATGCTTTTAGGGCACCCGGGTAGGGTACCCTTCTCCCTCTCAAATTCAATAGCCTCCAGGCGCATTATTAAAGTAAGTCCACTCACACGGACCATTTTCGCTACATTCACACACCTTTTAGCAAATGTACTGGGTGGGGGGCAAGCACTTCTCTCTCAACCCTCATCTTCCTTTTCAAGTGAAATTTGAAAAAGTTGATGAAGGATTGGCCGAAGAGAAAACAGTCTGTCTTCAGTCCTTTCAAACTCGTCCACCATACAGCCACTTTCGCTAATGCTACCGGACAGGAAAATTGCCTGCCCTTCCTGACCAATGGAAGGCGGCGGAT
The DNA here is from genome assembly GCF_006345805.1 of Octopus sinensis. Taxonomy (NCBI): domain Eukaryota; kingdom Metazoa; phylum Mollusca; class Cephalopoda; order Octopoda; family Octopodidae; genus Octopus; species Octopus sinensis. Next base: position 41,711,665 of record NC_043012.1, read on the forward strand.
CGATCTTCACCATGAACTCGGCCGAGAGCCAGATCCGTCCTACATGTGATAACAGCTGTTCAGCATAACTCCACAAGGACACTGTACGAGTGCGTGCAGAACGGTTTCATCACTTTGCGTACATCTGACAGCACTTCCGTGCCTGTAGAGTTTATCTCGAACCGGCAGTGCCCCCCGCCCCCGGTTGCACTTCCAAGCTAGGGATTTCTGGAAATTATCCATCGTCCCCGGTACAGACTGTTCGTCCCCGGTACAGACTGTTCACATGTTCGACTTCGTCGACGCCTAGCACCTCTCGAGTGCGCCATCGCTCTTTCCATCAACTAACTCTCTAGAGAACTCGAGAGAAGATGTTCCCCTGATCGCATTGCCTGCCTGGTAGAGGTCAGTGAGTGCCTGGCAACATTCCAGATGTCAGTCACCCTATCTCGGTCTCTTCTTGACCCGGGACTGCAGCTCAGTCAGGGCGACGAGCTGGGGGAAAGGCCAGTTTAACAAACAGGGACCACACCTGCTCACCGTTAAAGCAGAATATCTGAAGATGCCGCAGTCTCAGTGCATGTCTTCGCATCATTGGCCACGGCAAGCTCAGCGCACCGCGTAGTATAATAATAATAATAATAATAATAATAATAATAATAATAATAATAATAATGATAATTTTTTTTTTTTAGACATTCATTAGTACAACACCAAAAACTCCCCCCAAATATATGGCACACTAGGCATAACAACAACATGAACTTCCAACCTGTTGTCTCTTGAGGTCTCTGGGTGAGGCTTGGAGCCAACTTGTACAAATATAAAGCAAAACTCAAACATAGAATAATAATAATAATAATAATAATAATAATAATAATAATAATAATAATAATAATCCTTTCTACTATGGGGACAAGGCCTGAAATTTTGGGAGAGGGGACTAATCGATTACATCGACCCCAGTGTTTCCCTGTTACTTAATTTATCGACCCCGAAAGGATGAAAGGCAAAGTCGACCTCGGCGGAATTTGAACTCAGAACATAAAGATGGACAAATGGTCGCTAAGCGTTTTTCTCGGCGTGCTAATGATTTTGTCAGCTCACCGCCTTAGTAGTAGTAGTAGTAGTAGTAGTAGTAGTAGTAGTAGTAGTAGTAGTAGTAGTAAATACCCTGATGCAGTGCCAGGCAGTGGCTTTCGTTGCTTAACTGATTGGAAGTGTCATCATGTACATTGTTTTGTCTTGGTATAAAAAGATGGCCTACAGCAAATATTCTGCTCAATACCACAGATTTGCTTGTCATTGTTTGACCATAACCAGTTGAGCATGTCCCTTAGTGGCTGAGGATATGTGCATCTCTGATCATGAACAGAAGTAGTGTGGGGACATAATAGCCATGTGTTGAAAGGAATTCTTTGGGGTTTGGATAATTCACCTTTGGAGACTTTGGTGTTTTGTTCATCATCCTTAAACAAACCTTATTCAGGGACCTTTTGAGCGGGGTGGGCTACTCGACCTGAGGAAAAATTCTAATTGGACCCCACCTGTGAGATCATATGCTGTTTATCTTGATAGGAGATCACCATGTCGCGCACATATGGTTGTGATGCATGTGCCTGGTGTACTCTTATCAGACGGGTGGTCATGATGGGTATAATGAGCATCGTATATTTGTGCCCCAGTGTCACTTTGATGGTATGCACTACTCTCTCACTCAATAATAATGATAATGATAAATATTTGGTACATATATATTTTACTGTTCAGACTGACCATGAGATTCCAACCAGGTGACAATTATCATTCTGGTCAATGTGTAGAAAGAGTGCATCCTCATAGATGTGGCTGTATGTGATGATATGACTGTAGCGGTTAAAGAACAGGAGAAAATAGGAAAATACCACGGCTAGGCTAAGGAAATGTGGAAAAATCTCAGAAGACATAGGGTCCCTTAGCACCATACACCAACAGACTTGTTAGAACGGCGTAACTATGACAATTATATTAACACAGAAACTTGTTCTGTTAAAAACAGCAAGAATTGTTCGAAATGTGCTCGCTATGTACGGAAATTGGCTGTGACTCGCCATGAAGGGCGTCGATTCCAAGGGCAACACATTTCTACATACCTTTAAATAATTATGGTCGTTTCAAGTGAAAAAATTTACAGATTTTTTCTCTTATGAGGTTTTTCACGCTAACTACCTGATAATTTCTTATTAAGATTTTATCCTATTTTTTAAATTTGTTCCGAAGAAGCACGTTTCTTACCGAAATGCAGTTCGAAAAAGCCCGCCATTTACATAAATATATGAGGAGTGAACATTTTTATATGCTACGATGGAGGCGACGGTTGTCTGTTTGGTTCCACCTGGTATGTTGGTTTTGTTCATTCATGATATATTTTGAATTCGTTTCACTGGAGAGCAAGAGACGTAGATAATACGTTAATTGCGAAATCACAGGTGATCTGGATCTAAATTCTGTTTTTAAATGTCTTGCTTCGAGAGCTGCATTCGGTACGATTCGTTTATTTTTGGTAGTTATGACTTTAAAAGTCCCTCCTAGCGTGTGGCATTTATGTGTAATAATGCCCTCTATATAATATATATATATATGGTGGTTGTCTACTCCTTAAGCAGAGTTCGACCACCTCCTGCACCTACACCTTAGCACTATCAATGCATCTGATGTGGCTTTTTAAATCAATGTTCTGAAAAGACACCAACATAGATTGCACATCCAATTTGGACCATTAAAAGCTGCAGATAAAATCTGATCTTTCCGTTAGATTTGCAAACCTTCTGGCATACACTGCACTCAAAGGTGAGCACAGAAATATAGGCAGAATAGTTGATGGAGGTTCGTTTCCCATGGGTTCGCAAATGAGATTTGAGCCCAGCAAAAGACAGGCATGGTCTGTCACAAACTGTGCACCCAAAAAGACATTGTCATTCACCTTCTCGATCGTAACATTCTTCCTTAGATCTGTTTTGAGTCTTACAAATGCTTTCACTCCACTCCACAGTTTTGTTCGCCATCCAACTCCAGCCAAAGCAAGAATTTCTATGTCTTCATTCGACTTTGTATACTGGAAAATACAAAGCTGAATGAAAAGCAGACAGGATAGACTGGCCCAGGAGGGAATGCATTCCCTCAATCAAAATAAGTGCACGATCCGGACACTGACTTGAACAATGATGCATCTTTCCAAGTGCATATGACTAAGATGGCAATAAGATGCAGATGGCCGACTAGATGGATCCTTATAACTTTCAGAACGAGAGAGCAGTAGACCATGTTCGTCCTCTGGAGAACATGTCCTCAACTATTTAGATAACTGCTCCCAACTATGATCGTCACACAGTATAAAATTAACAGAGGAACTCGAAGCAATCCAACGAAGCTACACAAAAGGATCGCCGCAGTGCAACATGTCAGCTACTGGGAGAGACCGAAAAAGTTAAAATGTACACTCAACAAGGAAGGCAGGAAAGAGATGCAGTTATATACACCTGGAGGCTCCTGGAAGGACTTGTACCAAACTTTGGCATTGAGAGTTACACAAACAGCAGAACGAAAATCCCAACATCGCTATCAACATATAGGACCAGATACTACAACAGCTTCGGTTTCAAGGGGCCATAACTCTTCAATATCTTTCCAAAGAACCTGAGAGACCTGCATGGTATGGATGTAGGTGTCTTCAAAATAAAAGTGCATTTCTTGCCAAAAGTTTTAGAAGAACATACTTCACGGCAGGAAACAGATGAAGACAGCAGCATCAAACTCACTCATTCGCTTAATGTCATATATCAAAGGAGGTTTCAAGTGGTGCATGGCCACAGCTCTCGAGCTAGAACTATATATATATATATATATATAGTAGAAATGTTTTGAAAAAAATATAAAATACACGTGGAAATGTAAAGGTAAATTATGAAAAATCAACGAAAATGCATATTGTAGATACAAAAAGGCTATTTATGACAGGTAGTGACAAATATATACATTTAGAGTATTACTAGTCAAAAAGGTCATTATTATTTATGATTATAAGAAGTTAATAATAATAATAATAAGGTAAGAGACTACGGTGTAAAATGCGATCTTCTCATCAGGAAAGAAAGAGAGAGCCTCTCTCAACAACAAGACATTATAACAATTACGATGACTGCCCACATGATAAACAGAACGTTATTAAGTATTTAAAAAACCGTTAGTAGATTTGATGTCAAAGGCAGATACTAGGAAGAGAAGAGTTAAAGAAATAATAGGTAATTGAATTTTCCTTGTTAACGGTAAACATAGGATAATCCATTTAAATATTCTTATATATATATATATATATATAATATATATATATATATATATATATATGAATGAATATAATATACCATATGGATAGAGTATATATTTTGTATTTTTGATTTTGAAATTTTGATTTTGACTCTTGAACTGGTGTGTGAGCGCTACGATGGATTTTGTTTTGTTTCAAGCTATGCAGATTTTAATCCGTATAGCAAAGTCTTATGTTTCTACATATACATTAGGAAAAACCTTCGACTTTGTTTATTTCATGTTATTGTATTGTATAGGATTACCTTGATTATTTATTACCTTGATTATTTATAGATGATCCAAAATAGGGTGTTATATTTTATATGTCTTTTGTATATATATTTTATATGTCTTTCGTATTTTTAAAAAAAGCAATGTTGTCAAAAATTAGAATCTTGATATAAGTATGTGTATAACCATGGATATGTATTTGTAAGCATGCGTATCTGTGTATGTGTAAGTGAGCGTATGTTTGTGCTTAAGCACACATATACACGACTGTATGTGTATGTATCCATTCGAACTTGTGTATTTGTATACTTGTCTCCATATATGTCAATAATGCCGTTACACAGCTTGTATACATAATTTTTTTCTTATTTCGTTTTTTTCCCCACCCCTCCTTTTTCTTTTTTCCTTCCCCCTTCTTCGTTCCTTTTTCTCTCTCTTCCTTTCTTTCGTTTCCCCCCTTACTCAGTATATGAGAATCGCTACATAGATGATTTTAGCTTGCGTGCGAGATGGTTTGCGTGCATATATGTACGAATGCATTTATGTGTATATTTAGATTTATATTTATACATCTGTATATGTATGGCGTTTGCACGCATCCTTCTGTGTATGTTGATATATATATGTACACTTTAATATAAATATGTATTGCAGTGTAATATTTATAATAGGTTTAATTGCTATGCTTTAATTATACTTTCTTCATTAACGTCAATATGTATTTTATTCAATGTAAGGTTTTTTCCTCGAATTTTATAATTTTTATAAGTATTTATATATATATACATATATTTTTGACCTTTTTGTTTATCGCTCGAAGATTGACCGTTTTTTCTAAAGGGCCAATCAAACAAGTCCATTTTTTTAAAAAAAGGTGTAGCGTTTGTAAGAGTCTAGATTGAATTGATATATCGGTTCCATTCTAGCAAAAACTGTCTGATGAACGGCAACGAGAAACTCAGAGTAACAGATTTTGTTGAATTTTCTGCTGCTTAAAATAAAGTATAATATATATATATATATATATATATATATATATTATATATATATATATATATAATATATATAATATATAATATAATATATATATATATATATATATATTATATATATATATATATATATATATATATATATATATATATATATATATATATATATATGTATATAACGTTAGTTATAAATATAAATAGTAATATTATAATAATAATAGTAGGGAATATACGAGGGACGATCAATAAGTAATGCCCCTGACCCATTTGCAGTTGTTTGATCTATCTGAAATTTTGCATGTGAAATCATTTCTATCTCTATAGATTAAGTGGCAAATTACAGCTCTGAACTAATTGTGGTTTCTGATTTACAGGTGTTTGAACTGAGTTAAGTGTGAAATGGAGCCTGTTGAGTGTCGAGCAGTGATCCGGTTTTTGTATTTGAAAGGACGCACACCACGGGAGACTTTTGATGAAATGAAAGTAACTTATGGTAATGATGCCCCATCATATGACCTTGTAAAACGCTGGCATCGTGAATTCAAACATGGTCGGAACTCTGTGGAAACAGCTCCCAGATCTGGTTGCCCCCTTTCTGCCATTGATGAGGCATCTGTCCGTCAAGTTGAGGCTGCCATTTTGGAAGATCGACGCATAACTATTCGCCAAATAGCCTATGAGGTCAAGATTAGTACCGGGTCTGTGGAAACTATCATTCATGACCATTTGCATATGCAAAAGGTGTCTGCCAGATGGATTCCCAAGTTGCTCACACCTTTCCAGAAGCAAGAACGCGATGAGTGCTCGATGATGAATTTGGAGATGTGCCAAGAAGATGAGTCAAAATTTTTCAAAAGACTGATTACCCAGGATGAAACCTGGGTCCATCACTATGACCTAGAGACCAAAGCCCAGTCAATGCAGTGGAAGCACCGTGACTCACCTCCTCCAATGAAGGCAAGGGTGCAGCCCTCCGCTGGTAAGGTCATGCTCACAGTCTTCTGGGACCAGGACGGAATAGTGATGACAGGTTTCCTGGCAAAGGGTTCCACAATTACAGGAGCCTATTATGCTTCACTTTTGAGGAAATTAAGAGAAGCTATCAAAATCAAGAGGCGAGGCAAGATCAGCAAAAGCATCCTCCTCCTGCAGGACAACGCTCCGGTCCGCAACTCACGTGTTGCCAGATCAGAAGCACAGGCGTGCGGCTATGAACTCCTCCTCCATCCCCCAACTCTCCTGACCTTGCACTCTCTGATTTTCACCTCTTCCCAGCCATGAGGTTGTTTTTGAAAGGAAAGCGTTTCCCAGATGATACAGCCTTGATTTCTGAAGTCACGTCGTGGTTGGAGGACCAAGCTGGGGTCCTCTACAAAAACGGTCTCCAGAGCTGCATCAAACGATGGGAGAAATGCGTAACTCTGGGTGGTTCCTATGTAGAAAAAGACTAATAACTGTGCCAAGTTTCGTTGCTCTACTGCTATGAGAAGTGGGTCAGGGGCATTACTTATTGAACGCCCCTCGTAATTCCAAACTTAATTGCCTAATAGAGGTTTTTCTCTAAATTTTATACACATATTATATAATGTGAAATTTGATTCAGAATTGCTAAATTGAATTTTTCCCTGTAAGTTTGGAATTATATTCCCTATTATTATAATATATGTATGTATATAGGATAAAATTTTCGAAAATTTTTTATAAATGGCCAGCATATTAAAAAGACGCGTGCTTAGAGTGATAAATTATATGGTTATTAACGATTAAGTCTATTTTCGGCATATTTTACATTGGAATTTTTATACTTTTGTCCTTGTTTATAAGTTGTATATGAATACTGAGCAATATAAAAACTCTGTATCTCTCCTTTTAGAGGATACCACATACTACGAAAGAGTAGTCGACTACCAGCAATCCAAAACAATGACCAATCTGAAGGCACTCATTTACCAACACCGGAATGACTTGACAGCAAAGGAATGCGACTACATTACTAAATTTAATTGCAAAACCAGCACACTCTATGGGCTTCCAAAAATACACAAGAGTCAAATTATCACAGAAGCTTGCAAAAAGTCCACTTCAACCTGCATCACTATACCACATCCCACTGATCTCAAACTGAGACCAATAGTGGCAGGCCCAAGTTGTGAAACACACAGACTTAGCAACTTTATAGATATCATCTTAAAGCCAATACTGAAACACATTCCAAGTATTGTAAGAGATGACCTGGACCTATTAAACCATCTCCCCAAACATGCCGATAAAGACACCTTAATCGTTTCTTTTGATGTTATTAATCTTTACACCACAATCCCACATGAATTTGGACTGGAAGCCATTAAATTCTGGCTGGATAAATATCCCAATGAGATCCCGGAAAGAATTAAAAAAGAATTCATAATTCAGGGCCTCAAATTTATTCTGCAAAACAACTTCATGTATTTCCAAAACAACACTTACAGACAGGTCTCAGGAACTGCAATGGGTACGAAAGTTGCACCTACCTATGCAAACCTGGTGATGGCCTACCTGGAATCACATATCTATGAAAAATCCAAATATAAGTACGGCCAGTCTTTCCACAAATACCTGTTGGAGAACTGGAAACGCTACTTAGATGATTGCCTCATCCTATGGTCCCACACACTCGACCAACTTATAGACTTCAAAAACCTTATCAACAGTGTAAATAACAACATTCAATTCACAATGGAATATAGTCAGGACCAACTCCCTTTTCTTGACATCCTAATCATTAAAAAAGGCGTCAACATTGAAACTGACATCCATTACAAACCCACTGACTCTAAACAATACCTTCTATTCACCTCCAATCACCCAAAACACACAAAGACAAATATCCCCTTCAACCTAGCGAGAAGAATCTGCACTATTGTCTCAAATGACACAACACGAAATAGAAGACTCCGGGAACTAAGGACAATTCTTCTCGAAAGACATTACCCGGCATCACTAGTAGACAACGGAATAGAACGGGCCAAATCAATCAACATTCAAGACCTTCGAAAACCCAAACACATCCACAGTACAGTCAATAGCCTCCCTTATCTCTCAACACACAACCCAAGGAATGCAGAAGCTTACACTATTATATACAACAACATTCCACAACTAAATCAAGACCCACGCCTGAAAAAAATACTGGCAGCTCATAAAATAATAAAAAGTAAGAGACAACCTAAATCCCTAAAAAACCTCCTCACCAACGCAAAATTACACAACACAAACCCACCGCCCACCATCAAAAAATGTGGTCGCCCCAACTGCAAGACCTGCATCCACCTCATTGAGGGATCATCGTACAAGTTCCACTCGGGACACACATTCATCATAAAAAATAATTTCACGTGCGCATCAAAAAATTTACTCTACGTCATAAGGTGTGAAGGATGCCACGAAGATTACATAGGGCAAACGAGCCTTACCCTCAGAGACAGAATGACAGTTCACCGACAACAACTGAGGGACCCCTCCACAAGACAGATACCACTAAGTGGACACTTAGACCTTTGTGCACACAATAAGTCCCCCAAATTCTTAGTCTTCCCACTATACCAATGCTCGGACAACACCACAGACCAAACACGAATAAATAAGGAAAGTAATCTTATTCAAAAATACAGACCACAACTAAACATACTCTAACATACCCCCTGGAAACACATCCAGAGCAAGCACACAGGGACGCGCGCACGCTCACAGCATATCGTGCGGGCGGGTACATGCGCGCATCGGCACGCATAGGACACACTAGCGGGCATTGACCGCACACATACGTGGCATGCACACGCATGCATCATATATATGTAG
>NC_043012.1:41726047-41763547 GCF_006345805.1 Octopus sinensis
TTCTTTTTAGTCATATGCCTTTGGGGAGACAAATCTTTGTTTCAGTTTTGCATGAATGAGCAACGAGTAAAAATATTGCCAGCAAACCAGGGCGGAGCAAGCAGACATTCATTTGTTGGAATATAGAACTTTTACTAACTAAAAGGCAAATGTTTAAATAAAAACATTATATAACGCATTGGTGGTTCTACCAGCAAAATATCAACAAGCTATATAGAACTTACAGAGGACTTGTTGAAGTGACAGAGCTGACTCAGAGCACCCCAGATGTGACCGTCCTGCCTTTTTCCTGTGTTCAAGGGAGCTTTTTCTTCGGCAGTAAAGGAGGTGATTTAAGGGAACCTTTTTGGTTATATTTTCTAAACGTGATGTAAAGGGAATTTGACTGGTATTTCTAACAAATCCAGTAACTACATAAATGCTTCTTCACTGAGTCATGTGATTTAGTGGGGTATGGGGGAGTGGGGGGTGGATATGCAAATTTTTGGGTCAAAGGTCAAAGTAGTAACTTTATTACCGAAAAATGATAATAAAGTCTTTTCCTTGCACACCCGACATCCTGCCTCCCAACCACCACACGTTTAAGGGTGGGGTGTGGGTTAAGTCGGGGATCAGGTGAGAGGAAGAGGAGGAGGGAGAGTTGTGGTGTAGTGGTTTAGTTGTTAGTGACAAGTGAGTTGACAACCTGTCACTGGGTCGGCGGATCAGTCACACCTGACTGATTCTATTGCTTCTCAGTATATATACACTTTGTGCGGCTAATCAGGCTTCTGCTTCGAAATAATCGTCATAGTCATTGTAGTCATCACCATCGCCACCACCACCACCACCACCACCACCATCATTATCATCATCATCATCATCAACGTTGTCATCATCTTCGTTAGCCTAACTTATTCATCTCATCAGTTTTGGACGCTTTCTGATCTTACACGCTGCCCTACCACTGACTACGCAGACACGACTCCAGGAGCTCCAACAAAACCTGTGATAAAGAGAAATAATAATAATAATAATAATAATAATAATAATAATAATAATAATAATAATAATAATAATAATAATAATAATAATAATGATAATAATAATCTGGAGTAGCTGTGTGGTAAGTAGCTTGCTTACCAACTACATGGTTCTGGGTTCATTCCCACAACGTGGCATCTTGGGCAAGTGTCTTCTACTATAGCGTCGGGCCGAACAAAGCCTTGTGAGTGGATTTGGTAGACGGAAACTGAAAGAAAGTGGAGTCTAAAAACTGAAACAATTCCTATCATAGTAGGCGCATTAGGCATGATAATAAACATTCAGACAAATGCATAACAAAAACACCAGGACTTATATAACATACAGAAAATTGCACTACTTGGGCACTGCCCACATCCTACGCAAAACACTTTCAATACAGTAACCATAAGAGCATCACAGCAGACCATAGCACATACCCAAGGCACACAGAGTTGTGCTCGGTAGTGAAGTGAAAGCACGCTATAATAATGGCAAGACTGTATGGCATGCCAGAAGGTAATGTAAAAGTGATGATACTAGTGGTGACTGGAGTGTTGAGTTCAATCCCATTGAAACTTCAACACTTCTTAAGGCAGCTGGAAATCCCATGCAAGATTGATGTCTTGCAAAAACAGCCTTATTGGGCACAGCGCACATCCTAAGGAAAATATTATCTGTCTGTGACTTGACAGATGACTAAAGACTCTGCTGCATTTTTACCTACGCTGTGTTACGGAATAATAATAATAATAATAATAATAATAATAATAATAATAATAATAAGAAGAAGAAGAAGAACAACAACAACAACAACAACAGTAGTAGTAGTAGTAGTAATAGTAATAGTAATAGTAATAATAATAATAATAATAGTAATAATAATAATAATAGTAATAGTAATAGTAATAGTAATAATAATAATAATAATAATAATAATATAGTAGTAGTAGTAGTAGTAATAGTAATAGTAATAATAATAATAATAATATAGTAGTAGTAGTAGTAATAGTAATAGTAATATAATAATAATAATAATAAGAAGAAGAAGAAGAACAACAACAACAACAACACAGTAGTAGTAGTAGTAGTAATAGTAATAGTAATAGTAATAATAATAATAATAATAGTAATAATAATAATAATAGTAATAGTAATAGTAATAGTAATAATAATAATAATAATAATAATAATAATAGTAGTAGTAGTAGTAGTAATAGTAATAGTAATAATAATAATAATAATAATAGTAATAGTAATAGTAATAGTAATAGTAATAATAATAATAATAATAGTAGTAGTAGTAGTAGTAGTAGTAGTAATAGTAATAGTAATAGTAATAATAATAATAATGATGATGATGATGATGATGATGATGATGACGATGACGATGATGATGATGATGATGATGATGATGATGATGATGATAATAATAATAATAATAATAATTGACATCTTTATCAGACATGCTTTAATAGAATTAGATTTGGATACAACTTCTACAGCAAAACAATCAGCCATCTCGTGTGTATGGATGATCTAAAACTATTACACTAAAAATGATAAACAGCTGGAAACATCACATATGGATTTACCAAAGAAATAAACATGAAATTTGGCTTAGAAAAATGTGACAAAGCAACCTTGAAGAGAGGAAAACTAGTTAAGAGTAGCAGCATAATACTAGATAAAGCAAATGAAATAAGAGGATTAGACCGAAGCCAGACATACAAATACTTAGGAATCAATTAACTAGATACGATACAACACACACAAATGAAAGATAAGATAAGAAAGGAGTGCTTTAGACGAGTTAGATTAATACTGAAAACAGAGCTCAATGCGAAAAACAAGATAATAAGTATCAACACTCTAGCCGTCCCAGTTATAAGTTAGAGCTACAATATCTTTAGCTGGACTATTAATGAACTAATCAAAATAGTCAGGAAACAGAGTCAGTAGAAGGTTGACACTAGCAGTCAGCACAGGGTTAGTGGAGAGTTTGAAGGACTATGGTCTGTGAGGGTCTTTTCTTGATCCCGGATTGCAGCTCCATTAAAAAGATGAGTTGTGGAAACTGAAAAGTTTACGCTTCAGTCCGACCAGAGGACTGGGCAAGGTACAACGGTCAAGAGGTAAGTTATTAAAGCGGCGATGTGTACATTCGCCACCTCTGCTAGATTTCTTAGCAGGGATAGTTTCCTCTTAGCTCGGTCGAGGAATGAAGAACATTACAAAGGCATATTTTAAAAACAGGTGAATTGATATTAACATTTTTTTATCACGAACTGACTGTTGGAGCAAAGACTGTTGAAGGATGTCTACAATCCTTTCCTGAAAGCCCTCCAATAGTGTCTTCATAGACACCTTCACCCCCCCACACACACACCATTCTCCTTCGAACTCTCCACTAACCCTGTGCTGGCTACTAGTGTCAACCTTCTACTGACTCTGTTTCCTAACTGGCGGAGACTGTCTAGAAACATTCCGGATGTCAAACACACAACCTCGGTTTGCACTTTGGCCCATGACTGTTCAATCTGAGAGACGAACTGAAGAAAGTCATGTCTCATCAGCGATGACTGCAGCTATTCACCATCCACGAAAATTCCTGGATAATAGTGCGTGCCTGCAAATTATCAGCTACAGTACCCCTGGACACAAGTTTCCTCTTTATGGAGACCACCATATGTTGCTGATAACGGCACCACCACCATCAATTCCCATTTAACTTGCTTGCTAGCTCTACATTAAAAATCGTTTCCATACCAGGAACGAGGCGTTCAATTTCCAGGAACTGAGCTCCCCTCAGGAGGAGCTGGATGACCACATTGTAAGGATATCACAAATTTGTGCTCTTTGTAATCAACAACCATTGCAGACACATTTCTGTGACCCTCACCGTCAAAGGAGTGAAAACTCTAAATACCATTTGGAAGACCAACTGAAGCATAACCAAGTCCTGATTGACATATTTAGGAAATCCATTATTCGATATGTGTCGGGGTGTTTGGAGACTCCGAGGAAGACTGATAAATCCTCACACCTATCCTTTCTGTACAGTGTTCTCACACATCTGAAGTTGCGTTTAGGTTGCTATGCCAAACACCTATTAATATTGTTGAGGGAACCAGCCTCAAGATGTTGCCTTTATTGCTATTTATGTCGAGGACCACCAACTTCATGACTATGGAACATAATGACTACGAGGATTCGTTAGCAGAATAAGTGTTCATGGGATGGGTGGCTTTGGTAACCCACTCACATAAATTAATGCACACGCATAAACATACGTATGTAAGTATATGCGTGTATGTAGTGTGTATGTATGAATTTATGTATGCATGTATATATGTGTGTATGTGTGAATATAAGTAGGTAGGAGGATAGTTAAGTCGACAGGGTGATACATATATATATATATATATATATATATATACATGCATATATATATATACATACATGCATGCATATATACATACATGCATATACATATACATACATGAATATATATATATATATATATACACACATACATGCATATATATATATATATACATACATGCATATATATATACATGCATATACATATACATACATGTATATATATATATATACATATATATATATATATATATATATATATATATATATATATATATACACACATACATATATAATATATACATACATACATACATACATATATATATATATACATACATACATATATATATAGATATATATATATATACAATTTTTAAATTTATTTTATTTTTATTTTTATCTAGTTTCAGCTCACAAGCTGTGGCCATGCTGGGGCACCGCCATTTGGTGTTGCTACATGATTTTACTTCACGAATGCTTTTTAGCAACTGCCATTTGGTGCATGAGAGAGTTCGATGCAGCTGCCCTCATCTGCACCTCCTGCCGTGAAGTTGGTTCCTCTGGGAAACCTGACAAGGAGAGATCCAGTTTTATTTTAAAGACATCTACATCCACCCCATGCAGGTCTCTTAGGTTCATCGGGAGGATATTGAAGAGCTGTGGGCCTCGGAAGCCCAGGCTATCACAGTATCTTGTCCTACATCTTGATGGCAAATTTGTAGTCCTTGGCACTATGCAGTGGCGCCCAAGTCCTTCTAGGATCTTCCAGATGTATATTATGGCATATCTTTCTCGCCTACGCTCTAAGGAATATAGTCTTAATCTCCTGAGTCTTTCCCAGTAGCTTATATGCTGCACAGAGGCTATCTTCTTCGTGTATCTTCGTTGGATCGCCTCAAGTTCTGTGATTAACTTGACACTGGATGGTGACCATAGCTGAGAGCAATAGTCAAAGTGGCTTAGGACAAGTGTCCTCCAGAGGACCATCATGGTTTCCTGGTCTCTTGTTCTAAAGGTTCTAAGAATCCATCCGGTCAGCCGCCTACTTTTCATTGCCAATTTAGCAACATGCACATGAAAGGTTGCATCATCACTCATGTAAATACCCAGGTCTCGCACTGATTGTGCCTCTGGGATTGCAATCCCTCCAGGTCCAGTGTATTCATTGGGTATTGCATTCAGTTTTGCATGCTGATAGCATAAAGCTTGAAACTTTTCAGTATTGAACTGCATGCTATTCTTTTCAGCCCACTTGTATATTTTGTCCAGCTCACATTGCAGGTGCTTAGTGTCTTCAGGGTTCTGTATTGCCTGTGAAACTTTTGTATCATCTGCATAACTTGTGATCGTGGCTCTCTGTGTGGCTGAGGGCATGTCTGAGAGGGCCATTATGAACAGTAGTGGTCCCAAAACAGTGCCCTGCGGAACACCGCTCACTATTTGCGTGTTAATGGAAGTGGCTACTACCATCTGACTTCTATCCTTCAGAAAATCATGAAGCCATTCTCCCAGTTTTCCAACTCTGCCAAGATCACGCAGTTTGTGACATATCATTCCATGATCGACTTTATCAAAGGCCTTTGCAAAGTCGAGATATATGACTTCCACATTAGAGTGGTTGAGCAGTCGTTTCAGCACCCAGTCATAGTGTAGTAGGAGCTGAGTTAAGCTGCTTCTTCCTGGTCGGAAACCATGTTGGGTGTCAGGCAGCAAGTCATTTTCTTCAAGGAAGGTGATTAGTTTCCTTCTGACTATTCGTTCCATGACCTTGCTGATGTGTGAGGTCAGAGAGATAGGTCTGTAGTTCTTGGCCTCCGCTCTGCTACCTCCTTTATGAATAAGGCATATTTTACCTTCCTTCAGTTTTCTTGGAAGTTTGCCAGTTGCAAGGAAGCTCTGAAAGAGGAACTGCAGTGGTCTTGCTAGGACTCTCTTACATGCTTTTAGAAGGATTGCCGGGAATCCATCGGGGCCAGTACCTGAGATTGTTTTCATTTCATCTATAGCCTTTATTACATCGTCTTCCTTTATATTGTTGTAATCAATCATCGCTGCCTCTGATTTTATATCTGCAGTGGTAAAGAAGTCAGTTGGATTGCTGACTTGAAAATGCCCAAGGGGTGGAGTGAAAACACTCTTGAATTGCTCATTCAGTTTTTCACTTATCCTCATTGGATTTCCTGTGAGTGTGCCATCCCTTTCAAGGAGTGGCCCTATCCTACAGTGCACCGTAGCTGTTTCTCTGGCATACCTGTAGAAAGCTCTGGGGTTAGATTTTATGTTGTCTATAGCCCAGGCTTCTTTGTCTGCTCTTTCCTTTTCATGGGAGAGTTGCAGACATTTTTCGATTTCCAACAGTTTTATTTTTAGGCGGGACTTTTCACTGCTTTCAATTTGTTTGTTTCGGCGATTTGAAACTTTTCTACGCGTCTCATTAGAATTTTCCTCTCTCTGGGGATTTTGTTCTTGTGTACAGTGGCCTTTCTCTCTGGGACACATTTGTAGCATATGGCTTGCATTACAGACATGAATTGTTGAAGTTTCATGTCGATGTCTGGCGAGGATAGACATTCAGGCCATTTTCCTGTTTGTCAATGAGGAAGCCTTCTTGGTTGTTCACCCTGCTCGTGTGTGTGTGTGTGTGTGTGTGTGTGTATTTATCGACCTCTTCGGAATGTACGAGTACTGTACTTGGGTAGATTTTTCTCTTCCTGTCTCTCCAGGAACAATTCTTTACAGGAACAATTCTTGTGGTTAAAACTAGATAGAGATGGACCGTGCTTCATGTACAAGTTTTGTGTGTGTATGCGTGTATGTGTGTTTGCGTACCTGCGTGTGTGTGTGCGCGCGCGCATTGCATCGTAAATACATGGCAACATTAAACGTACGCCATGGTATAAAACTGACATGACAAAACTGAATGTAAAGTATAACCCTCAACAGAAATTGTAACCAAGACACATTACAACACTAATTAAACAATAGAGATTATCATACTAAATCAACATTATAATACTAAATACAGATTATAATACTAAATATAGAATATTAATGTAAGAAAATATTATATAAAAAATAAAGCTCGTCCCACCGCTGTAAGCTAACAGCGCAACAACTCCACCACTTTTAATCCACTACCGCAACAACAGACCGCTACGACACCACCACAACATCTAAACAACCCCGCCCCACCACCACCACACCGACACATCACCTCTCATAATATATAATTACGCCAAATAAATAAAAATTTCAATAATTACAATAGACATATGCAAAACAATTCAACTTCATCATTATTATCATCATCATTATTATTGATATTATTATTATTATTATTATTATTATTATTATTATTATTATTATTATTATCATTATTATTATTATTATTATTATTATTATTATTATTATTATTATTATTATTATTTACTTTTAATCTGCATGTTTGTTACAATCACTTACCGATATACACCTAGCGTCCCAGGGCGAGTGGAGGATAAGGGATGTTACAGAATGATTGAAAATTTGGGCTGAGGATGTTGTTGTTGTTGTTATTATTATTATTGTTATTATTATCATCACTTTAATAAGGAAAAAAAAAAACAATATTAGAAATGTTTCAATGAAACAAAGCAACATTTTTACTATAAATAAACATTATAATAATAAACAACGCTATGACGTTTAATTTAGACATTTATACAAAAGGAATTCTACAGGAGAATTGACAGTTAACTGTCTCCCGGAGG
The DNA here is from genome assembly GCF_006345805.1 of Octopus sinensis. Lineage (NCBI taxonomy): Eukaryota > Metazoa > Mollusca > Cephalopoda > Octopoda > Octopodidae > Octopus > Octopus sinensis. The sequence goes on from NC_043012.1 coordinate 41,734,186, forward strand.
AATAGACCAAGTATTGTCCTGTAGACACATTAAATTAATTAAATGAGTTAGCTAGTACCCCTGGGGTGGGGGGGTCCTGTGACACGTGTCTTCTAAGGAACGTCTTTAGGGGGCGTTTCATGTCATTCTGAAGCCACACCAATTAGTCGTTTATCGAGTGTCTTGTAGTTTTGTTAGTTCGCCGCACACCACAAAAACCACCAATCTACGAACCCCACCCCCATCTTACCGTTACCTCAGCTCCTCATGATGCACAATACTACCACCTCATCACACGGGACTACCACACCACACGAGACTACTGCCACCACACCACATCAACACGCCGTCACTGTTGCACGAGAAACTGAGACGCTACGAGTCCGGACAAAAAAACACAAATGCTTTCCACTATCAAAATACCAAACACCAAAATAAACATTACATACATACATGTATACACACACACACACACACACACACACACACACACACACACACAAACACACACACACACACACACATATATGGACTTTTTCTATATTTCTGCTGAAGAGTTCCGCTCGAAATGTGAAATCCTCTTTCTTTTCTTTCCTTTCCTGTACTTATTCCACGTCCTTGCATTGTTGTCTTTTCTTGCGTATTCATATTTGGATTAACTCTGTCTGTCTGTCTATACGAAGTCTGATCAATAAGCATCCGGATTGGTGCTATAGAAACAAAACCACAACGCATACCAATTTAGCATTATATCTCCTTCGGAGCCGCACACTTAATCCACCGTTGTTTCCGTTGATGGAAGCATTTCTGGAACTCATTTTCTGGGATAACCAGCAGCTGCCTCGGCACATTTGATTTTTGGAAAGAGGAAAAAGTCGCAAGGGGCGAGATCTGGGGAATACAGTGGCTGTTGGACCTGGGGAATGCTGTGACTGGCCCAAAACTCCTACACACGCTGCACTGAATGGGCAGGTACGCTGTCATGGTGTAGTTGCCACTCACCGGACGCATTCAATTGTGACTTTTTCCAACGAACAGCATCCCACAAACGCCGCAAAACGTCACCGTAGTACTCCTTATTTACTGTCTGACCAGGTGGAACATTCTCATGATGAACAATCCCCTTGTAGTCGAAGAAAACAGTCAACGGTGGCTTCATATTGCTTCAACTCAGTCGTGCTTTCTTCGGTCTAGGGGAGGTTGAGGTCTTCCACTGCGAAGACCGATCCTTTGTTTCGGGGTCATAGCCATAGATCTACGATTCGTCACCCGTTATGACCATTTTTAAAAGTTTTCACCGTTCTCGACATAATCAAGATCTTGTGCAACTGACTCCTGAGTGCCTTTTTGGTCAGCTGAAAGCAGTTTTGGAAAAAAATGAGCAGACACGCGACTTATACCCAAATCTTCAGTGATAATGGACTGAACTGAACCGTAATTAATCTGCACATCCTCTGATAACTCACGGATGATGATTCGACGATTTCCCTCACAGTTGCACGCACATCTGCAATATTTTCCTCAGTTCTGCTGGCTGCGGGTCTTCCAGAACGTTCGTCAATATCGACATTTTTTCGGCTATCTAGTAAACGTCTCAACCACCCGTACACTTGTGTGCGGCTCATACACTTTCTGCAAATTTGTGTAGGCCTCTGATCAGGTATCGTCAAGCTTTTGGCAAAATTTGATGCAGATTCTCTGCTCAACTTTTTCTGTCATGGTCAATGCGATGATCACATGCTACACACGTTCCTTCCAAGCGCTGTAGTAAATAGTGGAAGTGAGCTACAAAAGTTAAAACTTAGTGCGCATGCACAGCAGAGTTCAAGGTCAATCTGTGTCAAGCGTCGTCACTCTGCGTGCTTTAGCTTCGTTACTATGGCAGCACTCCGGATACTTATTGGCCAGACCACTTATATACATACATGCATATACGCATGTATGTATATATATATATAATATATATATATATATATATATATATATATATATATATACGTTCAGACATCTAAGTATATATGTATGTGTATATATATACACACATTCATACATCTGTGTATATATGTATGTATATATATATATATATATAACGGGAAGCTTTATGAAAATAGACAAAAGACGAAGGCAGGTTTACGGAAATAAACAAAAGACGAAGGCAGGTGGAATACAAACAAACAATTGTATTAGTATGGCGCTCAGGAAATATAAATGAAACAAGTCTTTAACGTTTCGAGCCTACGCTCTTCAACAGAAAGATACACAGAGAAAAAAACACAGAAAGAAGGAGAGAAAAAAAATTGTTCATGTTCTTCGTGTTGTCGCTATTAGTTTTATTATTACTGTTTCAATTAATCGCATCAACAATTGTATTCTCCATGTCCACTAAGATATGTGATTGAAGTTATGACTAAATAAGAAATGCTATTATCATGAACGTACTTAAAGATCTTATTCTTGTTTTATTTCGTCATTTTATTCCTTTTCTGGCTATATTTTTGCATAAAGAAAAAGGTTACGCCGGGCGAAATGCTTACGTTCTGAGTTCAAATTCCGCCGGGGTCGATAAATTAAGTACCAGTTACGCACTGGGGCCGATGTAATCGACTTAATCCGTTCGTCTGTCCTTGTTTGTCCCCTCTATGTTTAGCCCCTTGAGGGTAATAAAGAAATAGGTATTTCGTCTGTCTTTATGTTCAGAGTTCAAATTCCGCCGAGGTCGACTTTGCCTTTCATCCTTTCGGGGTCGATAAATTAAGTACCTGTTGCGTACTGGGGTCGATCTAATCGATTGCCCCCCCCCAAAAAAAAATTTCGGGCTTGTGCCTATAAGTTATTCTCTGACTAAACAGCTGACCCCTCAATATTTGTAATAGACTAGATTCCGCTGATGACAATCGAAGAGTAGACGCTGGTGCTAAACAAGGAGACGCTTCACGTCTACCAACATATGTTGTGTGACATTTACATCCGATTAGTTATGACTAAATTATATGGTCAACGTCTTTCTTACTGTTGCTGCTGTTGATGTTGATGACGACGATGATGATGCTGTTGTTGACGATGACCAAATCACTCGCATCTGGGCAGCAAACAAGAAACAAAACCGAAAAACCTTTCTGAACTCCACTGCAAGTCAATAAGATGCCGACGTTTGATTGGTTGACACGTCTCACACGTGATGTCGTCTTCTTATTCGGATGAAAAGACATCTCCCATGTCGATAAGTGAATATAATATATACACCTATTGCTAGGTGTATATATAACTAGAAATTACACGGACATTTGTACATAGGTTCACACATACATACGCACATATCTTTTACTTGTTTCAGTCATTAGACTGCGGTCATACTGGGGCACCGCCATAAAGAATTTTAGTCGAACGTAACAACCCTTGTACTTATTTTTTAAGAGTCTGCTACAGACTACGATAAAGCCTGTACCTGGTCGCTTGGCCAACTGGAAATATCAGCCAATCTCCCTCAACACATACACTATTGTCTTAAAGTGCACTGAATTATGCTAAGCCCACGATGGAGTCTACACCTGGTTACTCGGTCAAGTAGAAATAGCAATCTATTCTACCTCAAATCACACTAAATTTAATGGTCACCAGGAAGTTGATACTGAAGGATCCACAGACAACTGTTTATAACATGTGATGTTGTCCTGTAACAGGATGGGAAATAGTTGCCTTAAAATAAATGAGTAAATATATAAATATGTATACACACACACAAACATATGTATGTATGTGTGCATATATGTACGTACGTATTGTTTATATGGTTGGAATTATAGGAAATAACGGTGTTTTATGGGAAGTTATATTTATATATATATATATATATATATATAATAATAAATATTAGGGAATAAATCCAAATTTACAGGGAAAAAAATCAGATTTATGATTAATCGATTTTTAGTAGTAAAATATTATAAAATATTATTCGAGACAAAACCACTATTTTGCAAAACAAACAAGGAAGACTTAATCAATACAGACTATTTATTAAAATTTTATGTATTGATTAAGTCTTTCCTTGTTTGTTTTGCAAATAGTGGTTTTGTCTCGAATAATATTTTATATATATATATATATCTATATATATATATATATATATATATATATATATATATTATATTATATACATATTATATATATATATATATTATATTATATATATATACATATATATATATATATATAATATTATATATATTAATATATATATATATATATATTGTTGTTGGCATCCTTTTTGTCTCGGGAGACAATGGAGTTGCGAATAAAGTAGTCTAGTCCGGCTTTTACATTTCATGTCCTGATACATTTCCTGCTGTGGCTGTGTAGTCCTATCCTGGACAAACACTCCCTCTGGCAGGTACCGCAAATGTAGCGAAGACTGTTCCTGGCTGGTTGTAATGCCATAGTTTCTTGGCATGGGTATGGGCCCCTATCCAGGGTTACGGGAAGGAGACAACCTTCAAAGAAATCCGGAGTGGAGCCCCGAAGGCGGTTTAGTGTTCGACTCGACACTCTTCCGGCAGTTCCTGCAACCAAGCTGGTGCCAAACGTAATGCACTGCACTCCTTTGGACTACATCAGCAAGGTCGAGAGAGGAAACCTGACGATTGGGCTACCTAGGACTTTCTTATCTATAGCCCAGGCTTGCGCAAAACTGGAGAGAACACTTCAGTGCTGCTGTAAAAAGCTGCAGAAACAACACGGGAGGTAACAGTCACGAGTGATAAGTCCATTCAGATTGGCGTAAAGTATGGGCTATACGGGTTACCTCTGACGGTGGGAGGGACCGCCGTGTCCTATTGTTTAGCTACAGCCCACCTCAAGCTGGGCAGCCCCCAGTTAATAAGGTGCTGACCCGCCACAGGCCGCCTGTTTCATTGGGTGCTTGAAGTTAAGAGTATATATATATATATATATATATATATATATATATATGTGTGTATGTATGTCATGTATATGTATATACACATACACATAAATGAGTGTGTACGTATACCTTAGGTAAATTTACAAAGCTAAACGATTGAAAGACACACCTTTGATGTCTTGTTTTTTTAGGTGAAACTGTGAAACCCACACCGACATACAAATAGAGGTGTGTATGTGTACACACACATACACATACCTGTATACATGAATATAATACATACCACGGTACTGTTTTTTTCTTCTTCTTTCTCCTTTGTCCATTATATGTGTGTGAGAGTGTTGGGCGCAGCTCATTTTCTTCAACCCAAGCTCTCATAATTCTCTTCCTGTTTAATGAAGTGTTACATTACTTACAACAGATCATTCCTATCTTCCCACAAACACACCCATTATTTCAGTTGTTAGAAATAGCAGCCATAATTTCCTGAAATCACACACAATACTCTCTTAAAGAGCATTACGGAGTCACTGTATAGTGGCTCGATTCTCTGGAAATAGACAAATCTGCCTGGAAACACGTTATTGTCTTAAATTATATAGAATAATATAAAGACTACGATAAAGCCTGTACCTGGTCGCTTGGCCAACTGGAAATATCAGCCAATCTCCCTCAACACATACACTATTGTCTTAAAGTGCACTGAATTATGCTAAGCCCACGACGGAATCTACACCTGGTTACTCGGTCAGGTAGAAATAGCAATCTATTCTACCTCAAATCACACTAAATTTAATGGAGTCTGCACGCTTGACCAGGTAGAAACAACAGCCAAATCTTCTTCACAAAGTAGAAGAAATTGAATAAAGTAGATCTTGAGATTTACGAAAAAGGGATAGTCATGGCTGGAGAACCTTTGATTATCAGTTTACTGGAAGAAAGAAGACGCTGATTTGGAGATAAACAGCCAAAACCACCAATAACTACGAGAAGAAGAAATATCAGAATATGTTAACTGACTTTCAGCACTTTCTTCAATACGAGGGTGGTATTGCGGTCAACGAAACATGAAAGTTAAAAGCAATATTATCACAAAGTATGCGGCAACCCTTTAGGTCAGTGACCCTTAAATTAGGGGTTAAAATAAAATTCTGTAAGGGTCATAAAAACAAAATCTGCTAATTTTAAGATATTTAATAAAATTTCAAAAGTTCCGAGATGCTTTTATGTAAGGGAGGGTAAAGAGGAATACAACGAAGGTTTTTGTGTATGATATTGTTGTGTGGTGCTACAGGAAAAAAAAACGTACTCAGTTGTGGAAACAAACAGGACTCTCCAGACACCACTGGTGTTAGAAAAGTACAGAAGAAATAGGACATCTCTGGACCATTGATAAGGAGTTTGAAAACCGAGAAGCCAAGACACGCTTTCAGTTTCATACCTATTATTATTGAGATAAGTTATGTGAACATACCTGGAACAAAGTGCGTTTGAATTTGTGTTCTTGGGGAGAGAATGCAATTCCCTAACTCGAACACTTACAAATGATAAAATGATCAGGATATCTGGGAGTAAAAAGTCTGCAACTTAAAGAATGATGAGGAAAATACACACACACACACACACACACACTCACGCACGCACACACACACACACACACACACACACACACACACACACACACACACACACACACACACAGAAAGGTGCAGGACTGACTGTGTAGTAAGAAGCTTGCTTTCCAACCATATGGTTCCGGGTTCAAGTTCCACTGCGTGGCACGTTGGGCCGACCAAGCCTTTATTTCTTTACTACCCACAAGGGGCTAAACACAGAGGGGTCAAACAAGGACAGACAAAGGTATTAAGTCGATTACATCGACCCCAGTGCGTAACTGGTACTTAATTTATCGACCCCGAAAGGAGGAAAGGCAAAGTCGACCTCGGCGGAATTTGAACTCACAACGTAACGCAGACGAAATACCGTTAAGCATTTCGCCCGGCGTGCTAACGATTCTGCCATTTCGCGGCTTATCCTTGTGAATGGATTTGGTTGACCAATCCTTGTGATTGGGCCGATCAATGAATGGGCCCATTCAATCCTTGTGAATGGGGTCTTCTGCTGTAGACTCGGGGGCCGACCAATCCCTGTGAATGGATTTGGTTGACGGAAACTGACATAGACTCGTCGCATGCGCATATGTATATATCTATGTGTGTGTAACTTTGAATATGTGTTTGTTTGCCACCACCGCTTTTCAACCGGTGTTGGTATGTTTACGTCTCCGCAACTTAGCGGTTCGGCAAAAGACCCATACAATAAGTACTAGGCCTAATAAAAGTCCTGGGTCGATTTGTTCGGCTAAAGCCCTTCAAGGTGGTGCTCCAGCATGGCAGCAGTCAAATGAATGAAGCAAGTAAATAGATAAAAGTAAAAGATGTATATATATGTATATATATATGTGTGTGCATATATATATATATATATATATATATATATAATATATATATATATATACTAAGCAATAAGGGTTTAGCAACGAATTGCCTTACCACATACCGAATTTAGAAATAGCAGTCAAAGGGTTATAGCTATTTCTTCTACTAAAAAGGGAGATCTCAGATAAAAACAGCAATTGGAAGGCTGACACAAACAGGTAAGAGAGAATGATTAACTGCAATCTATCAAACATTTTTAAAGTTATCTACGGACGTACGTTTCGAAATCAAGTTTTTAGGAAAGCATAAGAATTAAATATTAAATATTAAATAATTCTATCTTACCGAAACTTCTTTTCTCTTCAGCGTAGAATACTATAATCATAAATGATTATATATTGAATTTTGAGATACTAGGAGGCACCAACTCAACTCAGTATCAGAGCGAGCTAGAATCCGCAACTAGTATCACCGAATTCAAATTTGTGAATGAAACGATTGTGTCAACAGCCCCTTCCACCCGCGTGTAGCCAAAACAAGATGCTGTGGTCATCTACTGAGATAAAATATGGTTATCCGTAATAATGAAGGGTGAAATTAATTAATTTGGAATAATTATCAATTACACCAAGTAGTCTTCGGCATGTAAAAGCCTCATTCGAGGAAAATTTAAGTAATACTAAGCAATAAGGGTTTAGCAACGAATTGCCTTACCACATACCGAATTTAGAAATAGCAGTCAAAGGGTTATAGCTATTTCTTCTACTAAAAAGGGAGATCTCAGTAAAAACAGCAATTGGAAGGCTGACACAAAAGGTAAGAGAGAATGAATTAACTGCAATCTATCAAATTTTTAAAGTTATCTACGGACGTACGTTTCGAAATCAAGTTTTTAGGAAAGCATAAGAATTAAATATTAAATATTAAATAATTCTATCTTACCGAAACTTCTTTTCTCTTCAGCGTAGAATACTATAATCATAAATGATTATATATTGAATTTTGAGATACTAGGAGGCACCAACTCAACTCAGTATCAGAGCGAGCTAGAATCCGCAACTAGTATCACGAATTCAAATTTGTGAATGAAACGATTGTGTCAACAGCCCCTTCCCACCCGCGTGTAGCCAAAACAAGATGCTGTGGTCATCTACTGAGATAAAATATGGTTATCCGTAATAATGAAGGGTGAAATTAATTAATTTGGAATAATTATCAATTACACCAAGTAGTCTTCGGCATGTAAAAGCCTCATTCGAGGAAAATTTAAGTAATACTAAGCAATAAGGGTTTAGCAACGAATTGCCTTACCACATACCGAATTTAGAAATAGCAGTCAAAGGGTTATAGCTATTTCTTCTACTAAAAAGGGAGATCTCAGTAAAAACAGCAATTGGAAGGCTGACACAAACAGGTAAGAGAGAATGAATTAACTGCAATCTATCAAACATTTTTAAAGTTATCTACGGACGTACGTTTCGAAATCAAGTTTTTAGGAAGAAAGAATAAGAATTAAATATTAAATAATTCTATCTTACCGAAACTTCTTTTCTCTTCAGCGTAGAATACTATAATCATAATGATTATATATTGAATTTTGAGATACTAGGAGGCACCAACTCAACTCAGTATCAGAGCGAGCTAGAATCCGCAACTAGTATCACCGAATTCAAATTTGTGAATGAAACGATTGTGTCAACAGCCCCTTCCCACCCGCGTGTAGCCAAAACAAGATGCTGTGGTCATCTACTGAGATAAAATATGGTTATCCGTAATAATGAAGGGTGAAATTAATTAATTTGGAATAATTATCAATTACACCAAGTAGTCTTCGGCATGTAAAAGCCTCATTCGAGGAAAATTTAAGTAATACTAAGCAATAAGGTTTAGCAACGAATTGCCTTACCACATACCGAATTTAGAAATAGCAGTCAAAGGGTTATAGCTATTTCTTCTACTAAAAAGGGAGATCTCAGTAAAACAGCAATTGAAGGCTGACACAAACAGGTAAGAGAGAATGAATTACTGCAATCTATCAAACATTTTTAAAGTTATCTACGGACGTACGTTTCGAAATCAAGTTTTTAGGAAAGCATAAGAATTAAATATTAAATATTAAATAATTCTATCTTACCGAAACTTCTTTTCTCTTCAGCGCGTAGAATACTATAATCATAAATGATTATATATTGAATTTTGAGATACTAGGAGGCACCAACTCAACTCAGTATCAGAGCGAGCTAGAATCCGCAACTAGTATCACCGAATTCAAATTTGTGAATGAAACGATTGTGTCAACAGCCCCTTCCACCCGCGTGTAGCCAAAACAAATGCTGTGGTCATCTACTGAGATAAAATATGGTTATCCGTAATAATGAAGGGTGAAATTAATTAATTTGGAATAATTATCAATTACACCAAGTAGTCTTCGGCATGTAAAAGCCTCATTCGAGGAAAATTTAAGTAATACTAAGCAATAAGGGTTTAGCAACGAATTGCTTACCACATACCGAATTTAGAAATAGCAGTCAAAGGGTTATAGCTATTTCTTCTACTAAAAAGGGAGATCTCAGTAAAAACAGCAATTGGAAGGCTGACACAAACAGGTAAGAGAGAATGAATTAACTGCAATCTATCAAACATTTTTAAAGTTATCTACGGACGTACGTTTCGAAATCAAGTTTTTAGGAAAGCATAAGAATTAAATATTAAATATTAAATAATTCTATCTTACCGAAACTTCTTTTCTCTTCAGCGTAGAATACTATAATCATAAATGATTATATATTGAATTTTGAGATACTAGGAGGCACCAACTCAACTCAGTATCAGAGCGAGCTAGAATCCGCAACTAGTATCACCGAATTCAAATTTGTGAATGAAACGATTGTGTCAACAGCCCCTTCCCACCCGCGTGTAGCCAAAACAAGATGCTGTGGTCATCTACTGAGATAAAATATGGTTATTCGTAATAATGAAGGGTGAAATTAATTAATTTGGAATAATTATCAATTACACCAAGTAGTCTTCGGCATGTAAAAGCCTCATTCGAGGAAAATTTAAGTAATACTAAGCAATAAGGGTTAGCAACGAATTGCCTTACCACATACCGAATTTAGAAATAGCAGTCAAAGGGTTATAGCTATTTCTTCTACTAAAAAGGGAGATCTCAGTAAAAACAGCAATTGGAAGGCTGACACAAACAGGTAAGAGAGAATGAATTAACTGCAATCTATCAACATTTTTAAAGTTATCTACGGACGTACGTTTCGAAATCAAGTTTTTAGGAAAGCATAAGAATTAAATATTAAATATTAAATAATTCTATCTTACCGAAACTTCTTTTCTCTTCAGCGTAGAATACTATAATCATAAATGATTATATATTGAATTTTGAGATACTAGGAGGCACCAACTCAACTCAGTATCAGAGCGAGCTAGAATCCGCAACTAGTATCACCGAATTCAAATTTGTGAATGAAACGATTGTGTCAACAGCCCTTCCCACCCGCGTGTAGCCAAAACAAGATGCTGTGGTCATCTACTGAGATAAAATATGGTTATCCGTAATAATGAAGGGTGAAATTAATTAATTTGGAATAATTATCAATTACACCAAGTAGTCTTCGGCATGTAAAAGCCTCATTCGAGGAAAATTTAAGTAATACTAAGCAATAAGGGTTTAGCAACGAATTGCCTTACCACATACCGAATTTAGAAATAGCAGTCAAAGGGTTATAGCTATTTCTTCTACTAAAAGGGAGATCTCAGTAAAAACAGCAATTGGAAGGCTGACACAAACAGGTAAGAGAGAATGAATTAACTGTAATCTATCAAACATTTTTAAAGTTATCTACGGACGTACGTTTCGAAATCAAGTTTTTAGGAAAGCATAAGAATTAAATATTAAATATTAAATAATTCTATCTTACCGAAACTTCTTTTCTCTTCAGCGTAGAATACTATAATCATAAATGATTATATATTGAATTTTGAGATACTAGGAGGCACCAACTCAACTCAGTATCAGAGCGAGCTAGAATCCGCAACTAGTATCACCGAATTCAAATTTGTGAATGAAACGATTGTGTCAACAGCCCTTCCCACCCGCGTGTAGCCAAAACAAGATGCTGTGGTCATCTACTGAGATAAAATATGGTTATCCGTAATAATGAAGGGTGAAATTAATTAATTTGGAATAATTATCAATTACACCAAGTAGTTTCGGCATGTAAAAGCCTCATTCGAGGAAAATTAAGTAATACTAAGCAATAAGGTTTAGCAACGAATTGCCTTACCACATACCGAATTTAGAAATAGCAGTCAAAGGGTTATAGCTATTTCTTCTACTAAAAAGGGAGATCTCAGTAAAAACAGCAATTGGAAGGCTGACACAAACAGGTAAGAGAGAATGAATTAACTGCAATCTATCAAACATTTTTAAAGTTATCTACGGACGTACGTTTCGAAATCAAGTTTTTAGGAAAGCATAAGAATTAAATATTAAATATTAAATAATTCTATCTTACCGAAACTTCTTTTCTCTTCAGCGTAGAATACTATAATCATAAATGATTATATATTGAATTTTGAGATACTAGGAGGCACCAACTCAACTCAGTATCAGAGCGAGCTAGAATCCGCAACTAGTATCACCGAATTCAAATTGTGAATGAAACGATTGTGTCAACAGCCCCTTCCCACCCGCGTGTAGCCAAAACAAGATGCTGTGGTCATCTACTGAGATAAAATATGGTTATCCGTAATAATGAAGGGTGAAATTAATTAATTGGAATAATATCAATTACACAAGTAGTCTTCGGCATGTAAAAGCCTCATTCGAGGAAAATTTAAGTAATACTAAGCAATAAGGATTTAGCAACGAATTGCCTTACCACATACCGAATTTAGAAATAGCAGTCAAAGGGTTATATAGCTATTTCTTCTACTAAAAAGGAGATCTCAGTAAAAACAGCAATGGAAGGCTGACACAAACAGGTAAGAGAGAATGAATTAACTGCAATCTATCAACATTTTTAAAGTTATCTACGGACGTACGTTTCGAAATCAAGTTTTTAGGAAAGCATAAGAATTAAATATTAAATATTAAATAATTCTATCTTACCGAAACTTCTTTTCTCTTCAGCGTAGAATACTATAATCATAAATGATTATATATTGAATTTTGAGATACTAGAGAGGCACCAACTCAACTCAGTATCAGAGCGAGCTAGAATCCGCAACTAGTATCACCGAATTCAAATTTGTGAATGAAACGATTGTGTCAACAAGCCCTTCCCACCCGCGTGTAGCCAAAACAAGATGCTTGGTCATCTACTGAGATAAAATATGGTTATCCGTAATAATGAAGGGTGAAATTAATTAATTGGAATAATTATCAATTACACCAAGTAGTCTTCGGCATGTAAAAGCCTCATTCGAGGAAAATTTAAGTAATACTAAGCAATAAGGATTTAGCAACGAATTGCCTTACCACATACCGAATTTAGAAATAGCAGTCAAAGGGTTATAGCTATTTCTTCTACTAAAAAGGGAGATCTCAGTAAAAACAGCAATTGGAAGGCTGACACAAACAGGTAAGAGAGAATGAAAACTGCAATCTATCAAACATTTTTAAAGTTATCTACGGACGTACGTTTCGAAATCAAGTTTTTAGGAAAGCATAAGAATTAAATATTAAATATTAAATAATCTATCTTACCGAAACTTCTTTTTCTTCAGCGTAGAATACTATAATCATAAATGATTATATATTGAATTTTGAGATACGGAGTGGCACCAACTCAACTCAGTATCAGAGCGAGCTAGAATCCGAAACTAGTATCCCGAATTCAAATTTGTGAATGAAACGATTGTGTCAACAGCCTTCCCACCCGCGTGTAGCCAAAACAAGATGCTGTGGTCATCTACTGAGATAAAATATGGTTATCCGTAATAATGAAGGGTGAAATGAAATTAATTAATTTGGAATAATTATCAATTACACCAAGTAGTCTTCGGCATGTAAAAGCCTCATTCGGGAAAATTTAAGTAATACTAAGCAATAAGGATTTAGCAACGAATTGCCTTACCACATACCGAATTTAGAAATAGCAGTCAAAGGGTTATAGCTATTTCTTCTACTAAAAAGGGAGATCTCAGTAAAACAGCAATTGGAAGGCTGACACAAACAGGTAAGAGAGAATGATTAACTGCAATCTATCAAACATTTTTAAAGTTATCTACGGACGTACGTTTCGAAATCAAGTTTTTAGGAAAGCATAAGAATTAAATATTAAATATTAAATAATTCTATCTTACCGAAACTTCTTTTTCTTCAGCGTAGAATACTATAATCATAAATGATTATATATTGAATTTTGAGATACTAGAGAGGCACCAACTCAACTCAGTATCAGAGCGAGCTAGAATCCGCAACTAGTATCACGAATTCAAATTTGTGAATGAAACGATTGTGTCAACAGCCCCTTCCCACCCGCGTGTAGCCAAAACAAGATGCTGTGGTCATCTACTGAGATAAAATATGGTTATCCGTAATAATGAAGGGTGAAATTAATTAATTTGGAATAATTATCAATTACACCAAGTAGTCTTCGGCATGTAAAAGCCTCATTCGAGGAAAATTTAAGTAATACTAAGCAATATATATATATATAACAAAACTTACTTGGAGGAAATGAAACGAAACGAAAACGAATCGAATCGACGCGAGGGCGCTCAGTCATACAATAGTGTAATAAATAAAATATATGCATACATACATACATATATGTACGTACTTACATCTACATGTATATATACATGCATCATGCATATATAAATATATATACGTGAGTACAGGACACCACAAATAGACGTAGAACTCAACGAGAAACGAAAACGTAAAAACTACGTGGAAACGGACCTAAACGAAAAATACAGAGTACAAGACAAAATGGAGAGAGGAAGGGAGAGAGAGAGAGAGAGAGAGAGAGAGCTGTCGGTGATTTCTTCATGAAATTGAAGATGAATTCCCTGACAGTGACAGGGAGATAATCCATGAAAGTTAAAGTAAATTTACAGAATGTACGAGTTACTTCCCATGCCACACATTTTAATCCAATCGCGTTTAACTAATCCCTAAGTTAATCATGATCGAGCCAACGAATGATCAAAGACTCTCCAGCCATGACTCACTTCTCTATTTTAGGACCAGTATAACTACTGTACTAAATGTAGTTCTTTTTTATTTCTCAAGTCAGTGTTTGAATTTAGGTGCATTTCGCTGCTATTGTTAGCAGAGAGAATAGCCATGTAGAGTCACCGTCGTGGGTTCGATAGTAAATGAATACAAAGTACATTAAGTTCTTGTTGTCTACGGGTGGGTGAGGTCCAATTGACTACAAATCTAGGCTTGTACGATATCACATAAAAATAACGATTGCTATTGTTGTCGCCGCCGCCACCGCCGTTGTCGTTGTTATTCTTGTTGTTGTTTGTCTAATTTCAGGTCAGCTCTCAATGATCAAATCTAGAATTTAGAAACGTTCCTTTCATAGCCATTTTGTCTTATGAATGGAGGATGTGATTCTTTGAAGTGAGATCCATCCACCCATCCATCCATCCATCCATCCATCCATCCATCCATCCATCTATCTATCTATCTATCTATCTATCTATCTATCTATCTATCTATCTATCTATCTATCTATCTATCTATCTATCTATCTATCTATCTATCTATCTATCTATCTATCTATCCATCC
The DNA here is from genome assembly GCF_006345805.1 of Octopus sinensis. Taxonomy (NCBI): domain Eukaryota; kingdom Metazoa; phylum Mollusca; class Cephalopoda; order Octopoda; family Octopodidae; genus Octopus; species Octopus sinensis. The sequence goes on from NC_043012.1 coordinate 41,749,269, forward strand.
ATCGTGTATAAGGTATTTGAGGACAGTTATACACTTACACAAAAATGACTCTTAGATACAGACAATAATGGTTTCTTACTAAAAAAATGGTTTTGAAGATAAGAATAAACATATTGATTCGACATTTTATTCAATAAAATATCCTTCAGCTTCAATAACGGCTTCTATGCGAAGTCTGAATCGCCTAGATGCCAGGATCGAGTGGTCTGTGTTCATATTGGACATATCTGATTATGGAGGCTTTTAGGGATTCTTTGGTGTTATGAGGGTGCTCATTAACCTCTTTCTCAACTATGCTTCTTGCATAGTAGTCCAATGGATTGAGATCTGGGGGAGCTAGGAGGCCAAATGTTGGGGGTTATGTGGTCATGAATATTTTCCGCCATTCTTTCCTGCCTTGTGTGATGGTATCGAATCTTGTTGAATCGCATAAGGCCTTCCATTGCGTACATTAGTGATCCATGGCTTAACCACTGGATTCAGAACATCTATGTAGGCAGCAGATTTTACTCGAAGACCTTGTGGAAAGAGGTGAGGAGGCATCACATGTCCTTCATTGTTGACACCCCCCCCCCCTAAAACCATGGGGGTTGCAGGGAATTTTGTATGCATTACTCTTGGAACTCCTGAAGGGTCTGTACATAGCCATCTGTCATTTCTTCTGTTTACTTTCTGATCTTGATCAAAGATTTTCTCGTCTGAGAAGAACCAAAGGACATATTTCTCTTCTGGGTTTTTAAGTTTGTTCAGGGGTCTTTTAAGCGATTTTCCTTCACTGTTTCTGACATGAAATGACCTTTTCTCATCGTATAAGATTTGCATCTGATGTCTTTGTGGACAACATTTCGGATTGTTCCTTCTGACACATGGTGTTCTTTTGCAACCAACGTTCATGGATCTTCTGAGATTGTCATTAATGGTCAGCTTTTCTTGTTGAATAAATTCTGGTGCTCTAATAGTATCAGTGTGTCTACAATGTTTCTTGCGTTTTGATACTGACGATACACTTCCGTCTTTAGCTTCTAACTCTTTGCGAATTTTGTAGATTAAGGGTCTAGTGACTTTTAAAAATCGTGCTATCTCTAGATTGCTATGTTCAGCCTTTATAGTCACGATGACTGCGTGCCTTTTCATTTCTTGTGTAATCATAGGGTCTGGCATTGATAATTCTGACATATAGAAAATATTGATAAATATGAGAGTCAAGACTATTGAAAAGGTTGCAAGACGCAACGAAAATTTTAGGAAAATAAAAATAAGAAAAAAGTGGAAATTTTACCGGTGAGTGTGTTACATTATAAGGCACAAAAAGAAAATGACTGTCCCCAGACACAACAGAATATGTTTCAACACACGAACTCATATAAAGAACCTTGCAAACCAAATACAAAAACGAAAAATAAATATGATGTTACAGTAAAATTAACATATGTCCTTAACTACCTTACGCATCCCACGTGTGTATGTCTCTCTCTCTCTCTCTCTCTCTCTATATATATATATATATATATATATATATATATATATATATACTGACACACATTCTCACACACATCACGCACAAACATATACTCTGGCCAATTATGCACTCCCTTTGCCTTCAAGAATCACACAATTTTTATCACTCTCCACTTCCGGTTAGTAATCCTTGGGTCATGTAACGACTCAGTTGCTTTCTCTCAGCTTCTTCCTTTTTAGCCACTTCTGTCGACTGTTTTCCTCAACCCGACGAAGAGCCATGCTCAACATGTAATATTTTTTATTCCTATTTTTCTTATCTAAAATTTTCACTATATTCACTGTGTGCGTCTGACTGACTATTGTTCTTTTTTGCTTCCCTTCGTTCTTGGATTTGCCGATATTATGGACTCTCTCGTCGGTTTCGAAGTATGAGTATCCGAGAACCCACTCTTTCTTTGTCAGTCATAATGCTTATATCGAATGTGACATTTAAGTCCCGCCAACGATTTACAAAAAAGCTCGCAGATCCTGCAGGTATGAGGATTACAGGTCAATGCAGGTGGTATATTCGCTTCCGTTTTCCTCCTTTGCCCTGCACTCCGAAGCCCTATAATGTTGGTTGCAACAAAGTTTCTAATACCGTTTTAACACAATGATCTCCATTTTCTTCGCCCCAAGGCCGTTCGCTCAGATTTGTTGTGAGCTAGCTTCATTTCTAAGAGTTTACTCATCAGCTTGTCCTTATATCTGAGCCATGGTCGACCGATATTCCTGTACCGACTCTCAAGCTTTGGGTATTCTTTCATCACTCATTCTGACCAGCCGAGCACAATTGTGATTCCATAAGGAAGCTCTCGATTCCACCAATCTTACACTTAGTAAATAGGTCGGCATTAAAAACTCTGTCTTTTAGTGAATGGCCGCAGATTGTCCTCAGACAGTCTTTGTGCAAGATATCTAGTTGGTTGATGTGTCATCTGTAGGGTATCCACGATGATTCTGAGCCATACAAGAGAGTAGTGAGAATGGCAGCTTTATGGACCTGCATTTTGGTGTCAAGTTTGATGTCCCTTTCCTTCCATAGCCGATGATGGAGTTTGCCAAATGCGTTGGTTGCCTTTGCAAGACGGTTGATGATTTCATCATCAAGAGAAGCGATCGAATTCACTTTACTAACAAGATATGTAACGCACTTTCTGCAAATTTGCCTAGGTCTCTGAGCAGGTAACATCATGATAACTTTCATGCGACGATCACGCGCTACATACCTTCTTTTCAAGCACTGTTGTAAACAGCGGAAGTGAGCTAGAACGTTAAAACTTAGTGCGCATGTACAGCAGAGTTCAAGGTCTATCTTTGCCAAGCGGTTTTACTCTGCGTGTTTTAGCTTCGTTACTATGGCAACAGTCCTGATACTTATTGATCATACCTCGTAGTTTAAAGCACTCACGTATAATGGATTAACACGCAACACAGACACGAGAGAGGTAGAGGAGGGGAGAGAAAGAAAGACAGTGTGTGTTAGGGATGTTCGCAAGTCTGTATTCGTTTAAATAAACATATGGAAGATTTCAATAACGCATCCATCCTTTCACATTCTTGGAACTAGTTCTGTGACGTCACTCTTCTTGCACTTCCGTAGGAGTGGCGAGGTGAGTAAACTAGACTCTTAAAGGTTTATAGATGCTTCCTCTGGCCCCATTTTTACATGTACACAAACAAACACACATTACATACATACATACATACATACATACATATATTTCTCCACTAAAATATTTTCTACCTATATATATATATATATATATATATATATATATATATATATATATATATACATACATACACACACACATACGTACATTTACACACACACACACACACACCACACACACACACACACACACATACATATTTACACAGGTTTGGCCAAAAGTTACCCGACAGTAAATCAACATTACATAAATAATTAATACTCAATTTCATTTATTCATTCCAATTATGAATGCTTAATAATTGAATGGTCTGAGTTAAAAATCATTGTTTTTTTTTCAACATTTGTCTATTTATTAGCGAAGTCTCATATAAAATAATTTTTTGCTTTAATCTTGGAATTAAATGGTTTTGATTTACTATCAATAAACTTTTGGCTAACCCTTTATATATACATGCGTACATACTTACATTCATATGTATGTATAAATTAAAAAGTCAATAAAAGAAAATGGAGAGGAAAAAATAAAAAGATGCTTGGTTCATCTTATTTGTATTACAATTGCAAAAGTAATGCAAATTAAAATATTAAGAGACATAGCTGTAAGGACAAGAATAAAAGGAACCGGAACAAGTATAAAAGGAACTGCATCAGCAAAATAACCCCAAAATATATTCCACATATGTTTCAATATAACATTATTGGAGAATCATCAATAATTGTAACTTTTAAAGATGTAATAAGCGGTATATTGTTAGATCTCTTCAGGAAAAATAAGCACATTTTAATCTTTAGTCTGAGTCCTCAACTAAGTCATATATATATATATATATATATATATATATATATATATATATATATAATATATATATATATAATATATATATATATATATATATATATATATAAGATTTGGTTGAATTCTGTACTTCAACTGAAGTGCCTAGTTAGGTCGATCTAATCTGCCAACCCAAACAATATCTGGTGAATATCAGACTCTGTGCAGAAGTGATATTCTTGCAGTGTATGCAGTTAATACGACCCAACTTAGGGAAGGGACCCGCTCTTGTACACCTTTGTTACTCATTTATAGTACACATACACACATATATATACATACGTACATTTATACATACATACATACTACATACATACATACATACATACATACATACATACATACATACATACATATATATATATATATATATATATATATATATATATATATATATATATATATATATATATATATATATGTATATATAATTATATACATAAATACATAAATATATATACATAAATACATACACATATGTATATATATATATATATGTATAATTAAAAATGAAGGTGTCTGAGAGACACCACCATGCCGAAATAGCAGTCGAAACTCTGACTATAAAAGCTACGTTAAATGTTCATATCGTACCATGAGATAAGACAGAGGGACAAAGTAGACAAGCAAAAGTTATTGAATAATTCAAGATCCAGGATTTCTGGTTTTGCTTTAAATAAGCTTTACCGTCATCGGTTGAATATATCAAGAGTACATAAATACAGATATATATATATGCAGAACAAACGATATACTTACATATACGAACGTCCATACATACATACATATGTACGTATGCACACGGCCAGTTAAATCGCCCGCCAAAACACCCCATAAGCACGATATGGTTAAAATAAACACCGCAGTGAATATAATAACGAATTATATAAATTTATAAATGAGGATAATATCGATATTTAAATATCGATATTATCAAGTGGCCAGCATGGGAAAAAATACCGTACAAAGGTAATAATTTTTTACAATTAAAAATGAGGGTGTCTGAGAGACACCACCATGCCGAAATAGCAGTCGAAACTCTGACTATAAAAGCCACGTTAAATGTTCATATCGTACCATGAGATAAGACAGAGGGACATATCGATATTATCCTCATTTATAAATTTATATAATTCGTTATTATATAACACTGCGGTGTTTATTTTAACCATATCGTGCTTATGGGGTGTTTTGGCGGGCAATTTAACTGGCCGTGTGCATACGTACATATGTATGTATGTATGGACGTTCGTATATGTAAGTATATCGTTTGTTCTGCATATATATATCTGTATTTATGTACTCTTGATATATTCAACCGATGACGGTAAAGCTTATTTAAAGCAAAACCAGAAATCCTGGATCTTGAATTATTCAATAACTTTTGCTTGTCTACTTTGTCCCTCTGTCTTATCTCATGGTACGATATGAACATTTAACGTGGCTTTTATAGTCAGAGTTTCGACTGCTATTTCGGCATGGTGGTGTCTCTCAGACACCTTCATTTTTAATTGTAAAAAATTATTACCTTTGTACGGTATTTTTTCCCTTGCTGGCCACTTGATAATATCGATATTTAAATATCGATATTATCCTCATTTATAAATTTATATATATGTATATATATACGTACATACATACATATATACATTCATACATACACACAAACACGCACACACATGTACAGCTTTCCCCCTTCATATACATACACTACACGTGCTATCAACCACTGGTCAACTTCATGTAAGAGTACATTAAGGCATGGTGTGTCATGAACAGGAAGTAGAAAATGAGAAGCTGTTTCGTCCTAGAACGACCCTTATATTCTATTCTATTTCAATTTGTTTTATTTGCTGGGTTTGAATTAAGGGACAAGGTGCATGGTCTTCACAAACTCTGAAATTGATGTTATTATTTTTCCGGTTGCATCTTTATAGGTAAAAACATGACGAGTGGAGTGGATAAAGTTGTGGAGGATCGATGGGAGGAAGTGGTGGGTGTAGGAATGAGTGTGGATCTGAGGAGCAGGGATAGGACACTGCACAACACGAATTATCAGAAGGGAACTTAGAAGTGAACCAAGAGTATCTGAGGGTTAGTGGCACGAGATCAATCAACCCTGAGGAACAGAACCCGTTATAGTACCGGTAAAAAAAAATGACGGAAAGAAGAGAGAGAGAGAGAGAGAGAGAGAGAGAGAGAGAGAGAGAGAGAGAGAGAGAGAGAGAGAGAGAGAGAGAGAAAGTCTATGGAGCAGAATCCGGTGCGTATCAGTGAGTGGCTTTCTCTAAATCAGTCGAGTAGCCCTTCTCTGGATGTGATCCAAGATATGAAACATCCGGAGTATCGTCCCAGATGTGATATTCCATTAAGGCTTTCATCTGAATGTCGATAACTGTTGGAACTTGAAAAGAAAGGTCATTTGGAGAGATCATGAGTGTTTTGGTTGAGTGCTGCTCATGTTTAGTGGTTGAGTGATACTTGAGTTGAAAGCGGGCGACATTACACAATGATTTCGAAGTCTCTTTTCATGGAATCAATACAGGTTTGATATAGGACGTGAAAGAGTGGATGGTGCATAGTTGGGAAAATCAACGGAGCATGAAGAGGAATGTTATCTGTGTAAAACGGTGGTGCTAAATGTGACGGCAAATAAGTGATTATGTTTAGAGAAAGAGGCCTGGAGGCAAAAACCGAATCTAGACACACACACACACACACCAGAGTTGGTAGGGTGTGAGACAGAAAATGCTCCGTCAGCACGTTATCCTAATGAAAGCTGATAAGAAGCTTCTTGAATAAGAGACGAAATGACAGATGGAGTCCATAGGCGGAAGATTCCAAAGGCAGACACTCACGCCAGACATAAGTGAAAGCTTTCTTGATGAAGATGTTAACATTACTTTTACCAAATTTCCCGAAGGTGAGAGTTCATTCGTGACTGAGAAAGGAGAGTATATTCCCAGTAGATTTGACTTCACACTAGTGACGGTGAAGAGAGAAAGATACCTTAAATTCTATCCGCCCTCATCGTCACCAAAATCTGTTACTCCAGTAACTTCAATTGGTGCCTGAAACGACGTGAGATGTAATTTCTAAATAAAAACCTCAACCCTCATAATCCATTCCAATCCATAAATCATTCAGACCATTGCACCAAATACATTTTCTCTATATTCTTACGGCAACTCATGAAAACTCCCAACTGCCCTGGCTCAGTACACTCGGTAGAAGCAATTTCAGCTTCTTCTCTAAACCCCAAATTTGGAACTTCAGACGATGCCATTCTTAATCGCACAACATCCCTTCCCCCGATGCCGCCTGAAAAAACCGCAACCGTTCTTTTTGGTTTCTTACCAAAAGTGTTGTTTCTTATTTTAGCACGAAGCCAGCAATTTTGAGTAGGAAGAAAAGTCAATTCCAACGGCCCCAGTGCTCAGCTGCTACTTATTTCATCGACCCCGAAAGGATGAAAGCCAAATCTCGATCTTACTGGAATATAAATTCAGAGCATAAATAACCGGAAGAAATGTCGCGAAGTATTTTGTCCGGTGTGCAAATACTTCAGCCAGGGCGTCACATTTACTTTGGTTCCTTAGCAAAAGAAGCTCGATCAATTTCACAGTTTCCTTTCTTTCGACATCAATAGTATTTCTACGAGCAACGACACCCCCATCACCCCATCCCTGCAACCTCCCCCAATCCCCCTATCCCCCATCCCTGCAACCTCCCATCCTTGCTATCCGCTTTACATCCGACTCTTCACTGCACATTCTCGGTCGGTATATATCCTCCAAATGTATCTTTCTCTTACCATGGCTACCACTCTTGAATACATACGGTAAGTGCCAAAATAGCCCCGGTTGCTTTAAATCGACATGGCCACCACTCCAGACACTGTCACTTCTATTAAATTACTCTCAAACACTTCGCCTCAAACTTAACCCTTAAACTCACCAAACCCTTTAACTTCTCAGTATTTGCAGGGTTACACCCCGATGTTCTGGAAACCCTAATATTGGGTCTTGCTCTCAAGAGGGTTACCCTTTCTGAATTTGTAATTATTGTTGTCTCTACTAAGGGAATTTCTATGTGGTTGTCAGTAATAGCAACTAAATCTCCCTCCAATCCCTTCGTGCGGTCTTAAAAACAATAATATATTGGAGAACGAAAGTCTGGATTCCTTGCACAAATGAAAGACTTTGATGGGCATGGTAGGAACGCCTTGAATAGTAAGTTTGTAAGATTAGGGGAGAGCTGAGATTAAAAACAAGAACAACAACACCACCAACACCACCTCTGCCACTTCCATCCTCCATCTCCCCATCACCGCACCACTACCAATAAGAACCTTCTACCACGACTAAATCCACTGATGTGAGCACCACATCTAATATCAACGCCACCGCCAACATTAATACTAGATAAAACAAACATCACCACCGTTACCACTGCGCCACCGCCGCCACCACCACCACCACCACCATCTCCACCATCATCATAATCATCATTATCACAATCACCATCCCAACACACCACCACAACTGGTACATCCAACACCACGACCACCGCTCCTAACACCAGACATCTGCTAACCACCACAACTCCTCACCCCTGTTGGAATGACATTCCTCCCCCCCTCACCGTTTGTACTCTCTGCTTTCACTGCTCCCCAACCCAGCCACACAACTACCCAGACACACGACACACAGAAAGGCATACCACCAAACACATCTTGTTAGTCCAGTCTGGCATTCTCCCCCCACACCTACGACATTGCCCAGCAACCACCACCACCGCCGCCGCCGTCGCTGTCACCACCACCACCACCACCTTGTTCAAATCCACGCAGATTATCGACTGTAATGTGAGGCTTTAGTGTTGAAGGCCCTGTGTATAGGGTCAGCTGGTGTAAGCAGGAAGGCCCCTACTATTCTGGGGGCGAGGGATCAAATACAATGAACGGAGCAGGGCTCATCTGGGATCAACTCACAGCACGGAATGTCAACAAATCACACGTCACGTCTCCAGTGTGCGAGTGAGGCTTTAAGAGTGTTTATGTCAGTGTGTCAGTGTGTCGTGTGTGCGTTAGTATATGTTGCACAACCTAACTACTATCACACACACACAAATATATGCATGTATATGTATGCGTGTGCTTGTGTGAGTGTGCATACGTAGGTGCGTGTATATAAAGCTGGTTTCAATCATTGGATTGCAGCCATCTTGGGAGACTTCCTTGAAAGGCCTTAGTCGAACAGTTTAACACATGGTTCCGCGTCGGGTTCTACTGCATGGCACATTGGGCAAGTATCCTCAGGTCGACCAAAGCTTTGTGACAGGGATTTGGTAGACAGAAACCGAGAAAAGCACGTTCTATGCACACACACACACACATACATATATATATCAAGTATGTATGTATATGTGTGTGTGTGTGTGTAGTTGTGAATATATTCTCGACTTGTAATGAGCAATGAGGGGAGAGAGGTGAAGAGCAAGAAGGAAAAGGATGAAGAAAAAGAGGTGTAGTAGAGGGAGGTGGTGAAGGGAAGGAAGAAATATTTGTTCCCCTTCAAAACCATTCTTAACACCGTCTTTGGTTAGATTTAACCCACGTTTCTGCTGTTCAGTTATTTTTCATTTTTTCTTTCAAGATGGTGGCAGTGGTAGCGGTGTGATGTTGGAATTATCATTTAGTCTCAGGTCAGCCCTGACAGAGTAGATTTACGATAACACACACACACACACACACACACACACACACACACACACACACACACACACACACAAACACTCACATATATATATAAGTTTGCTTCTCAACCACATGGTTCCGGGTTCAGTCACACAGGTGGCACTTTGGGCGAGTGCCTTCTACTATAGCCTCAGGCTATGAATGGATTTGGTAGACGGAAACTGAAAGAAACCCGTCATATATATGTGTGTGTGTCTCTGTGTTTGTCTCTCCCTATCACCGCTTGACAACCTGTAACAGCGGTTCGGTTCGTTTTGATAGAATAAGTACGAGGCTTAAAAGGAAGAATCGGTTTGTCCGACTAAAAGTCTACAAAGCGGCGCTCCAACATGGCTGAAATAAGTAAAAGATAAAAGATATATGTTTAAGTTTAATTTGTCAAAATATTTTCGTCGCTAAAATCCGCGACCTGTTCACTGACAAAGTCCGTGCTGCATAAAAGATATATGTATATATAAAAACCTCTCTCTCTCATACAAGAGTTAAGGAATGGGATGGATAAAATCGGGGCTACATATGTTTCATAGCGAGCAGAACCTCAGAAGTGGTAAATATTCAAGCGAGGTGTGTACTGCAGACTACTCTTCAGGCCAGGGATATCTTGATTAAATGAAAGTTTACATTGTGGCAAGGTGGTACGTGTTAATGCATGGTGTAAAACAATGTAATCTTCTCTTCAGGGAAGTGAAGAAATGAAACTCGTCAATCAGACATTTTAACAGAAAATGATGGATGTGTATAGTGATTTATATCATAAAAGGCGGCGAGCTGGCAGAATCGTTAGCACGCCGGGCAAAATGCTTAGCAGTATTTCGTCTGTCGCTATGTTCTGAGTTCAAATTCCGCCGAGGTCGACTTTGCCTTTCATCCTTTCGGGGTCGATTAAATAAATACCAATTACACACTGGGGTCGATATAATCGATTTAGTCCTTTTGTCTGTCTTTGTTTGTCACCTCTATGTTTAGCCCCTTGTGGGCAATAAAGAATTAGATATAACGTCAGAGGCAGCCTATAGAAAGAGGAGGAATAAAGTAAGGAAAAGTTAAATAAATGAGAAGTATATGACTATTTATATTAAATAAAACCTTATAAACTAGGAAAATATACATTTTTTAGCGAATGTTAAATATAAAAAGAAAATTAATGTTTAAATTATATATAAGGATAGAGATTACTTATATGAACTAAAGGTGTGTTCTTGCCAATGTTTACATCGGTATGCACGCTCTACATGTGTTGGAAAAACCAATCCTAACCGTATGTGAGTTGATAATAGAGTAATACCTATAAGGAAAATTCCAAAACGGGAATTGGTTGGGCAATAAGAAAAGCGAACCAGGTGCCTTGTGGTATTTTTACCAGCTTCTTTTCGTTGAAATCACGCCATGACCTGCTTGAACGCTTGTCTTAACCCGTTGCTTGGTTTAGCACCGTAACCTAGCAATTAGTGGACCAGGTCTTCGATTTGATGACACCTCTTCGTCTTTCACCCATCTACCGTGCCAGGGATCCACTAAAGGGTCACAAGAACTTCTTGCCTGATTAAAAGATAAAAAAAAAAACGACGATAAAGTGACTGAGTAGAGCATCCACGTTGGCGCCAAGGTAGATGAAAGTATGAGGGTGGTGGTTGTGAGTGAAGGGGCCAAGGATGATGAAGGTATGGTGGTGGTGATGGTTGTGAGTGAAAGGGCCAAGAGAGATGAAGGTATGAGGGTGGTGGTAGTGGTGGTGCTTGTGAGTGAAGGGGCAAGAGAGATGAAGTTATGAGATGATGGTGATGGTTGTGAGTGAAGGGGTCAAGGGAGATGAAGGTATGAGAGTGGTGGTGGTTGTGAGTGAAGGGGCCAAGAGAGATGAAGGTATGAGATGATGGTGGTGGTTGTGAGTGGCCAAGGGAGATGAAAGTATGAGGGTGGTGGAGGTGGTGGTTGTGAGTGAAGGGGCCAAGGGAGATGAAAGTATGAGGGTGGTGGAGGTGGTGGTTGTGAGTGATGGGGCCAAGGGTGATGAAGGTATGAGGATGGTTGTGAGTGAAGGAGCCAAGGGGGATGAAGGTATTAGTTGATGGTGGTGGTTGTGAGTGAAGGGGGCCAAGGGAGATGAAAGTATGAGGGTGGTGGAGGTGGTGGTTGTGAGTGAAGGGGCCAAGGGTGATGAAGGTATGAGGATGGTTGTGAGTGAAGGGGCCAAGGGAGATGAAGGTATGAAGGTTTTGGAGGTGGTGGTTGTGAGTGAAGGAGCCAAGGGAGATGAAGGTATGAGTGGTGGTGATGGTGGTTGTGAGTGAGGGGACCAAGGGAGATGAAGGTATGAAGGTTTTGGAGGTGGTGGTTGTGGGTGAAGAGACCAAGGGAGATGAAGGTATGAGGATGGTGGTGTTAGTGGTGGTTGTGAGGGAAGGGGCAAGGGAGATGAAGGTATGAGGATGGTGGTCGTGGTGGTGCAAATGTCCCAATACCTTCTGGTGTCTGTGCAAGAGAGATGAAATAACATCAAGTCTGTAAAAATCCACTCATAGAATTATTAGCAATCAATCGTTTTACCTATCGATTCAGTATTTAGCAATGATCAATAAGTATGTCTGTTCGGTTTGCAAGTTTTCTTCGCAACAATGTCATTTGTTTCTCGGTTCGATTTCTACAGTAGCATCGGCCCCATTTTCCGAAGAAGAAATTGGCGAAGCTATGTACAATCCCTCCAAATGGAGTATTGCCGTTGTTTAGTGAGGCACATAATAGATTGCTTTGGTTTAAAACGGCGCCAAAACCACCAACACTAAAAGCGTCACCACTGCCGTAACCGTCACCGCCGCCGCCGCCACCACCACCACCACCAACACAAATCCCTACCCTTTGAATCTGTTTACTGGACTCCATTTACATGAAAATGTATCATTATGTAAATGTATATTTTTTTATATGTGAAGGAGTGTGAGTATATGCACTCATATGTATATATATATGTTGTATTGTGGGTACGCACCCACACCCATGTGGGTATATGTGTAGACTGTGTTATATTATATGTGTAGACTGTGTTATAATCTCCGAAGAGGCCTTGTGATATTTGTCTTAATGTCTCATTTATATCTATATATTGACCAACCATAAAGGGCTAATATTGGTAAAATGAGACATAATTATCGACATGGCCGAAACAGCTGTAAGATCTAATTTATACTTATATTTATATTTACTTGTATTTATATTCTTTTTTATATATATTCTAATTATTATACAACATTACTCTTTTATGTACACTTTTTTATGTACACTCCTTTATGTACACTGATTTGTTCTGCTTTTTATATTTAACCCTACAGTCTCTTATGTGGTGGTTTAATAAAGTATGTGATTATCTGGTAATTGATATTTGAATTAGATGTATTTCTCTATTTTCTTATCTTGTGGTAAATTCTTATCTTTGTGGTAAATCATTTTACCTTTGCCCATATAATACAGTAAATGAATTGATTGCATCGCAATCATTAATATTTATGTATTAACTTTGTTGGGTACTTCACTAGCAGTATATTGGATATACGTTATCCCATAGAGGGTTGCATTTACAACCCCTATCTCAATTTGTATATATATATATATATATATATATATATTTATTGAAATGGATAAATGAATTATCTTGTTACGGATTATTCAAAATTTAACCGATACCTGGGTAGCAAAAATCACAACAGAAAAAACACGGTTGAGGTTACGACCATGGGGTGTCGCAACCGTGCCTTAGCGCGGATAATTGAAGTTTTATATATTTAGTGAAGGGAAGAAATGGAGCTGAACGAAGATTCTACAAAATTCCTTTATATCTCTTATTATAAAGGGCAGATTTTATCTGCCTCCCTTTGTAAGTTATAGAAATCTACAATATTGAATTTCTTCAATTACAATTTACCTAGCATTTTTAAGAGTAGAATGCATCGGGTTTTGCCAAGTCCAGTTTTTAAAATTTAAACTCCAATTAAGCAAAATTTACAGAAAACTCACATTCTGGTGTGTATGTCAAATGCTTTTCTTAGTCTGGTTTACAGTACACGCAAACGCACACACACAGTGTGCAACGAATAAAGTGAAACTAGATGTAATATTTGTTTCTGTCTATCACGCTGATAGATACATGAGTAAAATGTATGGCAAGCTAACATATAAGAGTGAGTGAAAATGTTCTTGGAAGAGAGTAAATAGCGACAGAGTGATTTGAGGAAGACTAAACTGAAAGTATGAAACAGTGTTTATGTATAAACAGACGACACTTATATAAACCCTTTCGTTACCAAACCGCCGGAATTTACTTATTCATATTTAAATGAGAATATCAGAGTAAATCTCTTTAGTACATTCGTGAAAACACGTATTATACTTCGTAAACACTTCAAATACAGTTTTGTACAAAATCGAAGTGTAATTTTAATTCCGTGAATTATGGGAGATTTTTTTTCCGAAATTTGTTCCTATTGTGTTTTCAAAATTTGTAATTCTGACAAAAA
>NC_043012.1:41768547-41771047 GCF_006345805.1 Octopus sinensis
ATTATTATTATTATTATTATTTTATTATTATTATTATTATTAAGGCGGCGAATTGGCTGAACGCTAGCATGCTGAGTAAAATGCTTAGCGGCATTTCGTCGGTTTTTACGTTCTGGGTTCAAATTCCGCCGAAGTCGACTTAGCCTTTTATTCTCAGAGAAATCTGGACTCAGAACGTGAAGACGGAAGAAATGCCTATTGTTTGGTCGAAAATTGGATGTTGTGGTTTTTAGAATTATAGGTACAAACGAAAAGAATTATGCTTTTGTTTTTGTCTTCACCTTCTTTGTGCTAGCTTCTCTGTGAGATAGAAACTGGAATCGCTTTTGATATTGTTATGGTATGTTTTATTAATTTTTTCTGGACGTGTTGTGTGAAATAATTGAACAAGACAAAATCAAAAGCGAAACACAAAATTTCACTTACTACATCACGTGGCCAAAATGCAATGTGAATTATATTGGCCAAATGGGATCAAAATGAATTGAACGGGTTTGAGTACATAAACAACAAATCAAAGATTCATCTCTTAGAATGGTTCCATGTAGTGAGTATATTTGTGCGGGCGGAAAATTTGAAATACCTCCTTTTTAAAAATAAAGAAAAGAATCAGCTACGAAAGGCATAAGAATTGTAAATCAGAAACGAACACCGGAAATATTCATCAGTGCTACAAATATCAACTTCCTCTATACAAAGTGCATCATAACACGTGTTTGCACAATACGAAGGTCTTCCAAAAGATTTTCTGAAGGTGGTAGAGGTGGTGATGGAGGTGGTGGCGGTGGTGGTGGTAATGAAGGTTGTAATGGTGATGGTGGTGATCTTGATGTTGGTGGTGGTGATGGCTATGTGTGTGTGTGGGGGGGTGATGGAGGTTTTGAGGTTGGTGGTGTTGGTAGTAGAGGTAGTGTTGGTGGTAATGGAGGTGGTGGTGGCAGTATTGGTGTTGGTGGTAGTGGTGGTGATCTTGTTGGTGGTGGTGTTGGTGGCGGGGGTGATAGTGGTGGCGGTCTTGGTGTTGGTGCTAGAGCTGATGATGGTGGTGGTAATATAGTGTTGATGTTTTTGTTGTTGGTGGAGGTGGTAACGTTGATGTTGTTGTAGTGGGGTTCAAGGTGGTGCTGTTTAGCCCTAAGTCAGATGTAACAAACCAGAGTTATGATCAAAAGTGTTTTTGCTGTGATCTGAGCGTCTTTTATTCAGGCATAGTGCATCTAGAAGTAAATTAGTTGATGCGTCTCCAGCCGCGACCACCACTAACACCATTACAACAACTATACTACAACTACCACCACCCATTCAACCACGGCAACGACCATCACCATCACCTGTCTACTCCCACCCCGCCACCACTCACAACAACAACAACAACAATGAGAAAGAGAGAAAGAGAGTAAAGCCATTGTTGGTGTGTAGAGATGTCTTAGATAAATTCTTCACTGATTCTAAATCCAGGTGGAATTTGTTTAAAAGCTTCTGATGGTGGTAGTGGTGGTGGTAGTCGCGGGGACTGTCTAAATATCAGTGAGTTTATGCGTCTGAGTGGTTTGCATGTAAAGTGTGTGTGTGTGTGTGTGTGTGTGTGTGTGTGTGGCTAATGAAGTCCTTTACATTTGCCAGAGAAACAACGGCAACTCGAATGAAATTCTCAAGGATTACGTAACGGCAGCTGAAGGAGAAAAAACATACCGTAACCGTGGCGACAGAAAGAGGGGCTGGAGGGAGGTCATGTTAATGAAGCTGGTAGTGATGCAGTATTAATGAGAGTGGCGCTGGTTTGAGGCTAGTGCCAGATCAACCATAATTAAAGACGTTCCAGCTGTGACCACCCAGTCTTTTATTCAGTGTTTCTAGACCTACATTCTATCATATACCTTTTCTATTTTGAGACAGCAAAGAAGGGATTTGGTTGTTGTTTTTAGAAAATTGAGATGACACGAACAAACTCTCATGGTGTCAGATCTTTACCTTTTTTTTTATCCGCTCAACCACAACCGCCGAGAGGATGAAATGCAGAGTTGACCTTAAAGATCCGAGACAAAACGCATTTTTACCAATGCTCTAATTCTGACAGCTCGTCGGTAGTTTTAATAATGGTGGCAATGGTGATGGTAGGACCTTGATAGTTTTTGAAATGGCCGTCGTGTTCATGGTGGTGGTGGTGGTGGTGATGGTGGTGGTGGATTAGGAGTCATATATCTGTGAAAAGAGTGAGCAGGCGTTGTGAGCAGGCGTTGTGAAATACTGGAATCTTGTATCAAATTGAAGTCATTGGATGGCGACTAGGAAATGAAGGTCACAGGGTCAAAATATTGGAACGAAGGTGACAGTGTCAGGACCACGACTTACAAAAAGAACTGAAAAACAGCAAATAATATCTCCAGTTCCTCACAGAACCAAAAGCAGTCAAAGATCAACAGTCAGGAAATCTTAGTCCTGCAACAGAAACAAAATACATTTTTCTTTTTATGAGACAAGGGAGATTACCGAACAAGCT
>NC_043012.1:41781047-41828547 GCF_006345805.1 Octopus sinensis
TTAAAAAGAGAAAGTAGCAGAATGTGTGATGTTGAACAAGAGTGGTAGAAAGAGAATATGATAGTGGTATACACTTGCAAAGAGAAAGTAGCAGAAAGTGTGGTAGGTTTAAGGTACACTTGCAAAGAGAAAGTAGGAGAAAGTGTGGTAATAGAAGGAGTAAAGCATTTGAAATGAGTAGTGGTTTAAGGTACACTTGCAAAGAGAAAGTAGGAGAAAGTGTGGTAATAGAAGGAGTGAAGCATTTGAAATGAGAGAGGGAAATCGTAAAATATTGAGTTTTCTCGAATTTTTGCTTAATTGGGGGTCAAATTGAAATAAATTTATATGCCATGACCCAATGGAATGTACTTCGAAAAATCATAGGTAAATTCCAATTGAAGGAATTGTGTGATGAGTAAATCGTTATGTATTTATTTGTTTCTATTTCCTGTGTATTTTTTTTGAGTAGTGGTTGAAGGTACACTTGCAAAGAGAAAGTAGGAGAAAGTGTGGTAATAGAAGGAGTGAAGCAGTTGAAATTAGAGAGGCAAATTGTAAAATATTGAGTTTTCTCGAATTTTTGTTTAATTGGGGGTCAAATTGAAAAAAAATTATATGCCATGACCCAATCGAATTTACTTCGAAAAATCATAGGTAAATTCCAATTGAAGAAATTCTATATTGTACAATTGTATTAAAAAGAAACATAGTCACAGGCAGAGAAAATCTGCTTTTTATCATAAGAGATAGATAGGTTTGTGGGAGGGAGAAAGGAATGAAGGAAAGAAAGAAAGGAAGAAAGAAGAAAGAAACTGAGGGAAAGCGAAGAAGAAAGTGATCATCTGAATGAGTTAGAGTATTTAAATACCCGGTAAAGTACTCAATACATGGTGAAATCTTTGTTTGTCCATTCAACTTTTTCCATCGGCTTGAAAGGCATTTTTGAGTTTCAGGTCATGGGAAATATTCCAGGTGAGACGTTTAAATGTGGTGGGACGCACGTGACAAGGGCGGCAACGGAGTGAATTTTCAGTTATGTGCATGTGCGCACACACAATAATCACACACACACACACACACACACACACACACACACACACACAGATACACATACATACACACAGATTAGTAAGATCAACAACAACAAAAGAAAGAACTCCATCTGGTTAAGTGCTGGATTTCCAGGGCCGCCAATTGATGTTTCTGTATTTGTTAACCGTCTTTAATAAAGTGGAATCTTCGATGGGTCTTAATCAAAAAACTTTATTCAATATACTGCAAACTGTAAATCCATTTATTATGAAATTAAGAAAATGAAAAATGAAAATGTAAATTTCTTTTCATACTTTTGGAACAATTTTGAAACAACAGAGTAACTTTAATAGAGTTTGATCTAAGCGGCCCCATGCCGACTCCATGCTGATTGCACGTTTAAGAAATGATTCTGTCTTTGGTTTTGTTGCATAAATTTATAGATATTCATAACATTGCTTTATTATGGTGAAAATGTTATTGTAACTCTTTACGTTGTGAGTTCAAGTTCCGCCGAAGTCGACTTTGGTTTTATTTTTTGAGACCGATTAAAGTACTAGTCATGCACTGAGGTCGATACTACCACCTTAGCTCCTCCTCCTCATCCCTCAAAATTGTTCGCTTTGTACCTAAATCAGAACTCGTTCAGCTAAGGATTCCAATTCAGTTTTCCACAGATAAATGTTTCTTCAAAGTGAAATGCTTTCATTTATTTCACTCAGGATTTGATGGCGGTCAAGCTGGCAGAATTGGTAAAGCATCAAATAAAATAATTTGTGATTTTTGTTCCGTTTCCTGAGTTCAAATTCCTCCGAGGTCAACTTTGCTCTTCATCTCTCAGGGGTCGATAAAATTCAGAAAGCCATAACTAAGAGCCACACGGAGTACAGGGTCTACCATTCTCCACCATCCTAGGGTTGAACACGTTACCAGAATGTGTTACCGTGTGTCTTTGTCTTAGATGTCTATGTGTAGTTCAGACTGATATAATGTATGGAGCGCTGTATTATTGTATTATTGTGTTATCTCTTTTTACCATCTGTTCAAATCCTGAAGTGATCAATTTCACTTTCATTCCCCACCCGGGGGTTCATGTTAACTTCTGTGATCGATGGAATCGAATATAGGTACAGTCCGTCACCCAATAGCCAATATGTGGTCCCGTGCTCTGTTAGGAACCAATATTTATTAAGATAACCTTTAAGCTGTGGGTTCGATTCGAATCCAGCAACTTCGTGCAGAGTTAAGCGTGTGGGTAGAAAGTTTGCTTCGGAACTGCATGGTTTCGTGTTCAATCCTCCTTCGTGGCACATTGAACAAATGGCTTTGATAGTAGCTTAGAGTCGACCAGAACTCTGTGCGAAAAAAATTGGCCCACAGAAACCGTGTTGTGAGGTGGGACAGGACAGTTTCTGTCTCTGAGAGGTAGTCCTAAACCGTCACTCCGTTTAACTTCATCATCTGATTCTTAGGAATCTTAAACAAATCCCACCCATCCGATCTCAAGACAACTTAGCATTCACCTTTCTTCCACCAATCATAGAGGCCTTGATAAAGATTATGGCCACACTCCTTCCTCTTCTGAACACGTCACCATAAAGAAGTACCAGTGAAGTATTGGGATCTCTTCCATGAACTAAACTTTGTCTCTGACAAATATTTGGTTTTATGTCAATGAAGAAATCAATTATTTCTTTTAGATATTCTAGTCTTAGAGTATCATCTGAATAGTTGGGACAGTGTGGTGTAAGACAAACAGATGAGCTTTCGACTATCATAATAGTGACAGTTTCTTTTTCTCATCTATGTAATAACATCCTTAGAGCAATCACACTCGGCCAACAGAGTAACAACGATAACGGTCGACCAGCAATACACGTGATGAGCTCTCTCTGATGGTGTAAGCCAGTCTGAACTCGTCGCCAACCTCCCGATATCTCCTCAGTTAACCGCAGTAAAACTCAGAAGATATAAAGCGACGCACTACACATCATTAGCGAGTGTAGACAGACCACACCCTACAAACCACACCTACATCATCTACACACAATGAAGCTAAAATTCATAGAAATGAAAGTCCACCTGCATTGTTGTGGTGGCTAGTTCTCAGCGAGGTGGGGACGGGGTATATTTGTGAAAGTGGATCTGCGGGTCGCGACTCGTGGTTCGGCTGATTGCCAAATGTACCATGGGACTGATTGGTCAAAGTATCGTATTTCACAGCAAAAACAACGACTGCCACTACAGTTTCCACTACTACCACCACCATTACAGTAACAACAACAACAACAGCAAGCGTTATCATCACCAAGCCCAACCGTGCAACCACTAACGTTAACTCTACCACAACTACCATCCTCGCTTCCCCCGCCGCCAACATTGCCAACACCACCATCACAACCACTACTGCCTCTTCCCGATCATCATCCTTTCCCCATAACAACTATAAACGCCCCTCCAACGTCCCCCCCACCATCGCCACCACCACCGCTTATATCACCATCATCATCATCATTGTTATCGTCTCTTAGATCTCAGTAAAGTCAAGCCAACCATCTAACGCCCCTCCCGCCCCCCTTCTCATCAACTATGTACAATGTAAACTTGGCGGTGTTTGAAGGAAAATAACCAGCTTGCCGTGTTTTCATAGTATTTACACGTGCAAATAACAAGGGTCACCTTAGGCAATGGCGGCGGCGGCGGTGGAGGTGGTCGTGTAGGCTCTGAATCTTGTGTTACTCAGGATGGTCGGTGTGGTAGGAGTATACATGAGTGTGTGTGTGTATATATATATATGAGTGCGTCTGTGTGTGCCTACGTGTATGTATGTATGTATGTATGTATGTATGTATGTATGTATGTATGTATGTATGTATACATGCATTTATGTAATGTGACATTGTCTCAAAACAAATCGAAGAGCAGAAAGATGGCGTCGTCTTTAAACGGAATCTGGATATATTTCTTCAAGAGATCCCAGATAAGTCACCCATAACTGGATACAACTCACTCAACAAGAACTCCCTACTCGAAAGGGCCATGATACCGCAAAATTTAATTTATGAAAGATTTAGCAAATCCTAACTGGTGGTGCTATTAAGTTCGATATGGCCTGGACCATTCTCTGATCGAAACATATCCAAGCTTTATCTAAGTTTATATATATATATATATATATATATCTATATATATATTCTGTGTTTTTTTTCTCTCTGTTGAAGAGCGTAGGCTCGAAACGTTAAAGACTTGTTTTTATTATATTTTCTGAGCGCCATACTAATACAATTGTTCGTTTGTTTCCACCTGCCTTCGTCTTTTGTCTATTTTCATAAAGCCTCCCTATATATATATATATATATATAATATATATATATATATATATATATATATATATATATATATACATAATATATATATACATAATATATATTATATTATATATATATTATATATATATATATATATATATATTATATATATACATAATATATATATACATAATATATATATATATATACATAATATATATATATATATATATATACATAATATATATATACATAATATATATATATATACATATATATATATATATATATATATATATATATATATATATATATATATAGATATATATATATTATATATATAATATATATATATATGTATGTATGTATGTATTATGTATGTATGTATATGTATGTATGTATATATACATATACACATGATGGACTCTCCCGTCGAAATTGACGTAGGCGTGTTCAGCTTTTTGCAGGACGACCTCCACAAATAATTTGTTTGCAGTGGTCAAGTGTTCGTGCTGCACGTTAGCTTATTCCCTCCAAATTGACGTTGTCAAAGAATAGGTGCAGGGCACACCACGCTTCAGGTCTCGAATTTACCTTAAGGTGCAATGAAAACTCGCTGTTGGCGGCAGAAGCATCATTCATTTAGCATCGGACTTTATTTTAGCATGCGGTTGCCAGAAGAATATTGTTATTGATGAAGCCCAAAGACTTAGAAATATATATTTAGTCACCACCCACCGCTGTTCGATGATTTTTGTCGACTACTGATATATTTCCGTATTTTTTTTTTGTAACATTGTACGTCTAAAAGAGATGTTTTCTAGCGACGAATACTGCAGCTTATGAGGTTTTCAACATTATATATTCTTTACGTATAATACATAGATAAATATATATATATATATATATATATATATATATATATATATATATATATGTGTGTGTGTGTGTGTGTGTGTGTGGTGTGTGTGTGTGTGTGTGTGCGTGTGTGTATATTTATATAGGTTTGTATATGTAGATATACCAAGTCACAGTAAAGTGCGATATGCAACCAAAACCGGGCTCAAATCGTAAGCTCCACAATCCACTCCAGGGCCCAGTATAATAAGAGGTGAGGCACCAAACTAAAGCGCAGAGTATGAGCCAAATAATGGAAAAAAATTAATAAGTAGAATATAAGTGTGGTATTCAAAGCTTTATAAGACATAGAAGCGTTTCAGAAAAATGCCGAAATAAATAGCAAGCAGAAACATTATGTAATCATAAAAAATCACCTCACCAGTATTTATGGCGGGGAACTGATGAGGTGAAATATATGATTGCATGATGCTCTTACTTGCCGTGTAATTATTATAACCTGCTGGCCTTGTGCCAAAATTTGAAACTAATGTTCTTTCTAGCCTCTACTTCTGAGATGGAGGAAATTACGGAGAATAACTACATTAAACGACTTATTGCTTATAACACGTTGTATAATGTAATGCATGACAAATCCTAAAGGACGGTCACGGATAGAGAGCATTTCATCATAGGTTTGCTTCACAGTTTTGATGTTATGGGTGGAGAAGTAGAATATACTGCATATGACATCATCCATATACGTATTTATTCCTAATAACAGTGCGTTGGTACATATTGGGTCATCCCATAAATAATGCAGTTTCTTTCAACTGCATGAACTAAAAGTCGGAGGGGGCCAAAATAAAACTACCTGCATCAACTTGCTATAAAAGGAAGTAGTAATTGTACCTTGTCCTTATTCTTAGTGCTAGTTTTGTAGAGAGCAGTTCGATTTTAACAGTTATTTTTTCCAAAGTTATAATGGAAATGACAAAGGAGCATATTCGGCATATTTTGCTTTATGAGTTCAATAAAGGCAACAACGTAATGCGAGGAATATTAATGCAGTATTTGAGGATCGGACAATAAGCGTAAGTGGTTTCATCCGAGCCGAAAACTACAGTCTAGAAGACGAGCCTCGTCCTGGAAAATACGCAGAACTCAAATAGGACGACCTGCAAACCCTGGTGGAACAAAAAGCTATCGTAACTTTTGAGGAACTAGCAGAGGAACAACCATTCATCAATACTTACGTGCCATCGCAAAACGACCATCTTTGATTTCAAGACGAAAGATGTTCTTCCATCAGGATGATGCTCTGCCACATACAGCGAGGATGACATTTCAAAGGTTGGAGCAGTTTGAATGGGAAACGATGCCACCCCCACCCCCATATCCGCCGGACATTGCCCCCATCTGATTATCATTTATTCCGCAGTCTTCAAAATCATTTGGACGGAAAAAATATGAATTCTGTAGACAAGGTCAGAACTACAGGAGGAGTATTTTTCGTTACGGACAAGTTAATTTTGGAAGAGGGGCCTTACATGTCTACCAGATAGATGGAAGAGCATTGCGGAAAATGAAGGAGAGAATATTTTTAAATTAAAAACGAACTTTATCTTAATTTTGAAAAATTAAAGAAGTATAAAAAAACCGCATTATTTATGGGACGACCCAATACATACAGTATATATATATGCACACATACATATATACATGCATATATATATATATATATATATATATATATATATATAATATATATATATATATATATATATATACATATACATACACACATACGTACAGACAGATAGATACATATATGTATACATATATATACCTAATGGTTCTGATCCTAAATACGGATGCATAAAAGGCAATGGATGCACCTTATTCCATCCTAAACTGTGCCAAATTTCTGTCTCACAAAGGATGTGCCTGAACCCAGAATGCAACCACCACCATCTGAAGAGCACAAAACGATCACAGAATAAATATAAACAGGAACAGAGGAAATCTAGGATAACAACAAGAACAAAATACAACCACGTTTCCCCTCCCACAATCAAACAACGTAGACAGAACCATGAAAAAACACCAAACAACGCCAACATGAAATATGTATCCTCTGACCAAGTGGCAAACCAAACAAGTAACTCTTTTTTACTGACATACCTAGAAAATATGAAGGCCGACCTAAGCCAGGAGATCCAGCGAGCTATCACCAACCATCTATGCAAATCACAAGGACCACTCACCCATTACCAACTTCCCTTACCTCGACATTCCTGTTAAATGTACGTGGCATCAACCCATCAATTATTGCCCAAAAATGGAAGATCCCATATATAGAGAGTTGGCTTGCCGAAATGGCACATTGCTTCCCTTTCTTTATCCTTACCGAGACTCACCTGAACAACACCCATATGGACGCAGAGGTGAAAATAAAAGATTTCACCATTGTTCGTGCGGATCGCACAGACCGAAATAAGGGAGGGACAGCCATCTTTATCCATGACTCCTTTTCACTTGATGCCAAGACATATTTTCCAATGGCTACTGTGAATCGGTATCACTATACAACAAAGCCAAGGACATAACCATTGTTGGTCTTTACAGGCCTCCCCAGGCACCTCTAAAGTACTTTGAAGAGTGCCTTAGCAAAGTCAAGTCCTTCCTTCGGAAGTACCACTCCGAAACATACTAGTGATGGGTGATTTTAACCTCCCTCATGTGAACTGGCCCACAAATACTCTGAAGTTAGGCAAGTGCTCTACATCAGATAGAGCAGCAGCAGAACTGCTCTTTAATCTGATGGATGAGTATTTCCTGACTCAGCTAGTGCTTGAACCAACGAGACAGAATAAAACGATCTTGGATCTGGTATTGACCAATCACTCTAGCTACGTTCACAGTATTTCAGTCGAAAAAACTCTCCTCTCAGACCATGACATGGTACTCTGCAATCTTAATTCCCGACATATAAAAACCAAACCAGCCAATCCCACTCCATGGCACCCATTTGACCACATAAACTTCCACAAAGCGGACTGGGTAACAATCAGAAAGGATCTATCTTCCATCGACTGGTCTTTTATTCTCAATTCCTCTCATATTGAGACCGCGTGGCAGCACTTTGAAAACATTGTCACCTATACATGCTCTAAACACGCTCCCAAGAAATCTACTAACACAAACAGAAATCGGCTCCCTAAAAAGAAAAAAAACACTCATCAGGCGCATCAAAAGACTCAACAAAAAAATCAACCAATTAAAATATTCTCACACACAACATCCACATTCAACAACAATGAAAAGACTAGAGCTGGAAAAACTTCATCTGCAGACCAGCATGAAAACCTCCATTGAAAATTAAAGAGCTGTGGAGGAACAATGGGTAATCAAAAACATCAAACAGAACCCAAAAGTGTTCTATTCTTATGCAAATAAGCATAGAACCACTGTCTCACCCATTGGGCCATAGATTGATGATAACGGCATTCCCCAACACGATGCTAAAGAAATGGCAGAAATACTGCAGAAACAATACTGCTCTGTCTTTAGTGTTCCCACTGATATTGACGTAAGGGAAACGAACGAAGTTGACTCCCAACACAAAATCTCAGACATAACCTTCACTGCCACTGACATCGTAGCAGCAATAAATGAGGTCCTGATAGATTTCCCGCTAGTCTCCTGAAGGGATGTAGATACCAACCTCTAGAGAAATTCGTTAGACGCAGGTTATATACCGAAACAGTTTCTATCCCAGTCGGTCATCCCGGTTTTCAAACAGGGAAACAGATCCCTCGCAGTCAACTATCGCTCAATCTCACTCACCTCCCACATCATTAAAGTGTTTGAAAGAGTGTTAAGATCAAGGATAGCTGACTTCCTGGAGACCCACAAACTCCTAAATGCAAATCAGCATGGCTTTCGCGTGGCAGGGACTGTCTAACACAGCTCTTACACACATTGAAGATGTACTCAAGCCTTGGGAACAGGTTCGAACTCTGACGTCATATATCTTGACTTCAGTGAAGCGTTCGACAGGGTAGACCATAACATCCTACTCTCAAAATTGGCAAATGTTGGAATCCGTGGAAAAGTTCTACACTGGATTAAGTATTTCCTGGCGAATAGAACACAACATGTTGTAGTTGATGGAGTCCACTCAAACCCAGCAAAAGTCACCAGCGGTGTTCCCCAGGGAACTGTTTTGGTCCGCTACTCTTCATAATTTATGTAAACGACCTTTCCAGTGTCGTACATTACTGCAAAGTGAAAATATTTGCTGATGACACTAAGCTCCAGCAAATCGTCAATGAAGAAGCAGACCGAACTCAACTCCAGTCTGATCTATATGCTGTGAGTCAATGGGCAGACAGAAACAAAATGCAACTGAATGAGGGAAAATTTGAGCTGATGCATTTTGGAAGAAATTCCTCACTAAAACAACCATACTCTCTTCCTTCAGGGGAACCGCTCACAGCCTCTAACAATATCAGAGACCTGGGTGTAATTGTTGATGACGATCTCAGTTGGAGTGCACACATCAACAAGAAGGTCGATATAGCTCGTAGGATGAGTTCCTGGATCTTAAGAACTTTCCGGTCCAGAGAACAAGGTGTCATCATACCACTTTCTTCCTCCTTTGTACGGCCACACCTTGAATACTGCTGCCCACTGTGGTCTCCTCACACAAGACAAAACATCTCCAGAATTGAGTCACCCCAGAGGGCACTCACTAAACAAATTGAAGGCATGGCTGCTCTCAAGCCTTGAAACTTTACTCCCTCCAGCGTCGCCGTGAGCGGTACATCATTTGTACGATGTAGAAAATATACCGCCAACTTTGCCCAAACGACCTAAACATTAGCTTCAAGGTTCATCCAAGACTTGGACCACGGGCTATACGTCCCCTGCCCAATTCAAGATCACAACATACATGTACACTGCAACATAATTTCTTTTCCTCAACAGGCCCTGCCCTATTTAACATTGTCCCGAGGGAGATCAAAGAGGAAAAGGATCCCATCAACTTTAAACAGAGTCTGATAGATTCCTTCAAAGAATACCAGATAATCCACCCATAATTGGATACAACCACTCCAACAAAAACTCACTACTTGAACAAAACTGGATACAACTCACCCAACAAGAACTCACTACTTGAACAAAACTTGACTTAAACAAAACTTGACTTAAACAGGATTCGAATAATCCTATCAGGTGGTGCTATTAAGTTAGACATGGCCTGGACCAATCTTTGGTCGAAACATATCTAAGTTTATCTAAGTTTATGTAAGCACGTATGTATACATATATGCTACACACGCGCAGACACAGATATGTATATGTGTGTGTATATGTTTGTGTGTACAGATATATATATATATATATGTACCTATGTATGCATTGTGTATGCATGCATCTGAGCATTTTTATTCTTATAGGTAATGGAATGTATTTAAGTCGGCAGAATTCTATTCGCCACCGTGGATCATTTCAGTTGTTCTGAGTGACCGCTTCGCTCCTGTCGTCGTTCCTCGTCGATTTATATAGCAACCATTCACGACGTTAACAACTGCTTTAAACTAGTAACTGCTTTTAAACCGCAGTACCTGAGGTATCGAGAAGTTATCGAAACATCCAGATCTTTTCAAGGTAGCTGTTCGCAAATATTCTATATTATCCTGGCGTAACATATATGCGAGTCATTCTTCCCGTATGGTAAATTTACATAAACAGAAAGTCAAAGCACCGCCTACTTGCTAGGTCATTGTGCACTCTCAGTGATTAATTAATTCAATTACATAAATAAGAATTGCATTGACCAGTTTCATGTGCATCTAATGTGTGTGTGTGTGTGTGTGTGTGTGTGTGTGTGTGTGTGTGTGTTTGTGTGTGTGTGTGTGTGTTACGTGCATGTATGAATGTTGAAATAGTTTTTACATTTGCATAAACATGGGAAACGAAATAGTTCGTTTGCGCACTCATACGAACGCAAACACAGATATACGTGTAATGTATATGTGCACACACACATATGTATTCGTATGCGTATGTGTGTGGGTATGTATGCATGCATATATATATGTATGTATCTATATCTATCTGTCTGTCTGTCTGTCTAGACAAACAGACAGACAGATAGATATGCATGTAAAAAATATAGATACGTGAGGTTTCGGGTTCAGTCCCCCTGCGTGGCACCTTGGGCAAGTATCTTCAGCTATAGACTCGGGCCAACCAAAGCCTTGTGAATGTGTGTATATATATA
This sequence comes from Octopus sinensis, assembly GCF_006345805.1. Classification (NCBI taxonomy): domain Eukaryota; kingdom Metazoa; phylum Mollusca; class Cephalopoda; order Octopoda; family Octopodidae; genus Octopus; species Octopus sinensis. The sequence continues at coordinate 41,792,499 of NC_043012.1, forward strand.
TACTATATATATTTAATAAATAAAATATATGCATACATACATACATACATACATATATGTACGTACCTACATCTACATATATATACATGCAAATATATATATATATATAATATATTATATATATATATATATATAATATATATATATATATATATATATATATATCTATATATATATATATAGATATATATATATATATATATATATATATATGAATACAGGACACCACAAATAAACGTAGAACTCAACGAGAAACGAAAACATAAAAACAAACTAGGATACGGACTTTTTTAACAACGAAAAAACAGAGGTACAAGACAAACAATACAAGCTGTCCCTGGTTCGATTCAATGCGTGTTTCGAAGGTAAGGACAGAACAGGATCCGGTCGAATCAGTCCTTCCTGAAAAAGAATTAAATAGACATACATACATACATACATACATATATATATATATATATATATATATATATATATATATATATATATATATATATATATATATATATGTTATGTAGAGATAGTAGTCCCCCTCATCCCACCATATAAAAAAATTTTAATTTAATACTTACTACTCATTTCTGCTATACGTGTTTTTCTTGAGGTTCTTTTACGGTTCCTTAAGCACGCAGTGTTTTACACGAACATTTCTTAAAATGCAGCCCCAATCATCAGGCCTCTAAATAACTTTATCATAGTTCGATACCAAATATTATATTTTAATTTTAACAGATAAGTATGCGTGTGTGTAAATAGATTCGTCGGACCTTATTGTGCAAGCCATAATTTAATTTAAATAAAAAATATAAAATAAAATAGTAAAACAATTAAAAAATTACAAAAACTAAATTCTCACGTAAAAAAATTTAAAAATTACAAAAACTAAATTCTCACGTAACTTATGTTTGTAAACATTCATATAAAATTAATGATCTGTAGGGATAAAAATAAAATATATACTTGTGATGATATAATAATGAAAGCAATGACAATATATTCGAATAAAAAACTATAGTTAAAAGTGGACATACGCATGTACGAATGACAAAATGCAAAAAGAAAATTTACAAATTGGTTTTGCAATTTTTTTTTTTACTTTTTTATTTAAAAAATTTTTTATTTGAATTAAATTATGGCTTGTACAATAAGGTCCGACGAATCTATTTACACACACGCATACTTATCTGTTAAAAGAAAAATATAATATTTGGTATCGAACTATGATAAAGTTACTTAGATGCCTGATGATTGGGGCTGCATTTTAAGAAATGTTCGTGTAAAACACTGCGTGCTTAAGGAACCGTAAAAGAACCCCAAGAAACACGTATAGCAGAGAAATGAGTAGTAAATATTAAATTAAAATTCTTTTATATGGTGTGATGATGGGGACTACTATCTCTAAATAACATATATATTTTCTCATTGAGAATAATTTGAACCCCTGTGATGCTGGAATTTCTATTCCCTAATAAATAAAATAATATATATATAGCGACACACACACTTTAGATTATTATATATATATATATATATATATATATATATATATATATATAGTAGACCCTTGGAAGTTGTAATTATCCAAACGAGGCGTGATCTTCTAGCTACTCGTCAGGCCAAAGATATCTTTTTACAATTGAATCTCCTGTGAGCCAACATAGGATCCTTTGACGATAGTGTTAACTTATTTTGATTAAGGTATCTTTGGCGCAACGTGTAGCTAGCAAATGCTCCTGGTTTGGGTAGTCACTGCTTCCGTGGTTCTGTTAGCTATGAAGCATATATAGCCTGGATTTTGTCTACTCCATTCCTAAAATTTAGACTTTTATTCGCATATACAGCAACTCTTGCTGCTAATCGTAAGCTATAAAACAACTTTTTCACCTTTATCGAACTTCTTACACCTTGATCCTTGGATTTAACTTTACATATGTTATATTTTGTATATCACATATGTTATATTTTGTATATATAATATATATATATATATATATATATATATATATATATATATATATATATATATCTTATTATTTATTGTATATATTATACATACATACAAACAAACATATATATATTACATTATATCATATATATATATGGATGTATATAATTGTATATATATTACATTATATTATATAAATGCATATGGCAGTATGTTTTCTATTTTTAATTATTTGAAGTCTTACCTACAAGTAAGGAGCTGGTTTCTAACAAAGGTACAGGCACCAGCTTTGCAATGTAGAAAACAGAAAAAAATTCCTCTTCTATACTTTACAAAATTCTTGCTCTTCCAAAAATCAATCAGATGATTGATCTCGTTTGCTGAAAACCCTAGCTTATCTTGCTTATCACTTGGGTGATTACTCACAAAACCAAGTGCAGCTGACCTCTATGATGGTACATACTTGTTTATTGTTTGTATGTTTTCAATTGTTAGAAAATTTGATGGGAATGTCCCGCCAGTATTCTTTGTGCTGATGTTTATGCGTATATTCAATCACTGTGGGTTTCTCTATACTTATCCCAGTGCAGTTTTTATCGTATAACATTGTATTTTGTTTATATAAATTGTATAGATGTTTGTACTTGTGTATGCATGTATGGCTGCATGTATGTCTGTGTGTATCTGTGTGAATGTATTTTCTGTAGAGTTAATTCTGTCCAACGACCACCTGGTTGGTAAGAATATTCTGAAAGAGAGCATCTTGTTCCCTTCATCATCCTTTAAATCTTAAAAAGCCCTTGCAGATTTTTGTAGTCCCAGATATCACGATCATTTGTACTGTATAAATTCAGGAGTTGCATTCTCTCTCCAAGAACCGAACCTGAGCCATACTTTTCTCCAGATGGGTGGCGGGTTGGTACGTCATCTGTTGCTGCAATAATAATAGGTACGAAGCTGGATTGGGGACTGGATTCTCAAACTCCTTACTAGTGGTCCATTGGCGTTCCTTTTCTATATGTATGTATGCATGTAAATATGTGTATGTACGTATCCATATATATATGTGTGTGTAGGTACGAATGTATGTATGTATGTATGTATGTATGTATGTATGTATGTATGTATGTATGTATGTATGTATGTATGTATGTATGTATGTATGTATGTATGTGTTTGTTTGTTTGTATGTGTGTGATCTATAATGAATTTCTTCCTTCATCGTAACACGAGGTTCAGGATTGCGCCGCTCACAGAATGAAGAAAATGTAAGCTCAGACATTGGTATTTCCAGTTTGAAGCAGATTAGAAAGAATGTTGTGGACATTCAACACATGCACGCATTAATACATAAACACATACACACACATGTACACTTATACATATATATATATACACACACAAATAAGACATGAGAATGTATTGCGTTTGTTTCCCATGCACTGTGTATGGCGAGGCATGTTCTCAAGACAATGGGAAACCTATGTTACTATTTATATATTCATACACACACATACCATATATATATATATATATATATATAATATATATATATATATATATATAATATATATATATATATATAAATGTATATCTGCAAGGGTTGTTGATGATTGTAATTTCATTGCCCAAAACGAGAATAGCACACGTATAACACCAATCGAACAAACTATTCGTATTGCTAAAAATAGAGCACACATGTCTAAAACAAGGATGGAACCACGTGCCGTAAGGGACTGGTTTCAGTCAATCGTAGCCAATATGTAAAGGGATCTTAATAAAGAGGAACGTCCACGTGTTGTTGCTTGTCATCACAGCATCTTCCATATTAAAAAGTGTAGCATGATTGAGGAGAACAAAGCAGATAAATACTTGGTATTTTTAATGGTATGTTCCAAAGTTTCATGAAAAGATTTGGATACATTGTGTTAGATGTCCGATTCATGAGCGCCAACCCAGTCTATTTGGCCATGTCACTCCATTTTCCGAATTAAAATCTGCTTTCCGTGTTCTCGTCATTGCGGATCCAGCTAGGTTGACGGCTTATGTCGACCGATCACAAGTCACATGGTCACGACAGACGAGGAGGTATCTTGCGGAGATGGGAACGGACTGGCACTCTGCTTGACGAGTCACCTTGGAATATACCGAAAAATGGTGACTACCTTGACGCGCTGCAACAGCGCATGCCCCAACACCTGACCTGATGTGGAGTCCCCAAGCAGAGAGTTAATACAAGGGCGATAATCATTCATCATATCTGACTGGATTAGAAAGTTGAATAAGGAATAAAATTCATAGATTACACATATTTATTTATTTATTGCCTACTTAGTAATTTCATAGGATTTCTAATCCGTGGTAATCGTGTACACCACTGTTTCGTACGTTTGGAAAATAAGCATCTGTTTATATTCCTTTTCCCTCTCTGTTAAGCATTATCTTGGAAATACTAAAGAAGGAAAGAAGCAAAACCATAATAAATCTATCGTGTATTTGGAATACAAAAAAAATATTGTTGATCGACAGATCATCTGCGATGTTTCGCTGACAAATAATACGCACACTTCTTGCCAACAGAACTAAATGGAAGATAAAATAGAAAAAGTTTCCTATTGCGAAATGTGACATCAGAACAAAGGAACTGCAACATCAACAATTCAGTCAAAACCAGAGTTTATACAGAATGTAGAGGATATTCAATAAGAATCTCAGAAATTCTCTGCAAGGTATGGGTTCATTCTGAAGGTAAATTGTAGTCAGTACAACGAATTTAACCAGGATGTAGTGTGGCTAGAAGAAATCCAAAAGAAAAATTGTTCTTGCATTACGCGAAAATCACGGAGTATCATTCTTGATAACACGGAAATTGTGACCGGAAAAGGTCAGGAAAGGGAAGCCCCAGGATGGGATTAATTGTTACGTTACCTACTGTTGAATATCGATGATATCTTATCAACCTCTACAGCAAATTATAAATAGGTGTCAGTATTTGGTATATTCTTATTAAGTTTTAATATTTACAAGATATGCTTCTCCTTATACTTTATTTTAATCTCTACGTAATTCGACTCTAGTAACGTATAGAGTATTAGCTTTAGCTCCTTCCTTAACTAGAGAGTTTATAGTGAGGCTACATCTGGTAGACGTACTTTACAGTAGCAAGTCATTACACATATACATTGCGACGAATATCTTCTGTAAGAAGTGAAACTAGTTTGTATTTATTTAATTCTGGACTCCAGAGTTTTTAATTATGTATTTTGAAATTATTTGCGTGTAAAAATACATGTTGCAATCGGTAATCTTGAAATCATTTGATTGTGATAGTCTATTTTGGATATGACATGAAATAACGTATTCTAAAGTTGGATTGTGATAATTTGTTCTTCAATGCATATGGTATTTTGAAATGATTTAGGGGTAGTAATATACTTTGGAATTAATTAAAAAGGAAAAACGCATGTTTTTTTTTATTATTATTATTATTATTATTATTATTATTATTATTATTATTATTATTATTATTATTATTATTATTATTATTATCATTATTATTATTATTATTATTATTATTATTATTATTATTATTATTATTATTATTATTATTATTATATTCTTATAGCGTGCTTTCACTTCACTACCGAGCGCAGCTCTGTGTGCCTTGGGTATGTGCTGTGATTTGTTGTGATGCTCTGATGGTTATTGTATGGAAAGTGTTCTGCGTAGGATGTGTGCAGTACCTAGTAGTGCAATTTTCTGTATGTTATATGTGTTTGTAAGTCCTGGTGTTTTTGTTATGTATTTGTCTGAATATTTTTTTATCATGCCTAATGCACCTACTATGATAGGAATTGTTTCTGTTTTCAGATTCCACATTCTAGTTACCTCTATTTCCAGGTCTTTGTATTTTGAGAGTTTCTCCATTTCTTTTAGAGACACGTTGTCATCTGCCGGTATTGATACATCAATTAGAAAGCATTTTTTTCCTTCATGATCTCTGACAACTATATCTGGTCTGTTGACCTTAATTTCTCTATCTGTGTGTATCGGCATATCCCAGAGTATGGTTGCTTTCTCGTTTTCTGTGACCTTTTCTGGTGTGTGCCTATACCATCTTTTTTCTGTTGTTATTCCATAATGTTGGCATAGCTTCCAATGTATGTAGGTTCCAACTCTGTCATGTCTGTGAATATATTCCTTCTTAGCCAGGACTGGGCAGCTAGAGATAATATGATTTATTGTTTCTTGTCCATCTCCACATATTCTGCAGTTACTTGTAATATTTCTTTTCATTACATGTTTTTGGTAATTTCTGGTGGGGAGGCTTTGGTCTTGTGCTGCAATTAAAAATCCCTCTGTTTCTGCTTTGAGTCCTGAGCTTCTCAACCACTGCTGGGATTTTTCTTTGTCTATTTCTTTTGCGTTTAGTTTAGTGCAGTATTTACCATGAAGGAGCTTTTCTTGCCATCGTTTTATCATGGTTCGTTGCTGTTCTATTTTTAGTTTGGATTTGATTTGTTTTATAGCTTTTGTTGTTTCTTCATCTTCTTCTTCTTCTTCATGTTTATTAGGTGGTATGATTTCTTGTTTGTATTTGTCAGCTTCCTTAAATACTGAGAACAGTTTATTATTATTATTATTATTATTATTATTATTATTATTATTATTATATTATTATTATTATTATTATTATTATTATTATCATTGTCATTTACTTTTAAACTGCATGTTTGATGCAATCACCTGCCAGGGCACACCCAGCGCCCTAGGGCAAGTGAAGGTTAAGAGTTGTTGAAATATAGCTGAAAGCTTGTGGAGGGGAAGTAGAGATATATCTCCATGTAATGCAAACACAAACATTTACATTGATAGGGTTTTTCTAAGGATGTGGGCAGTACTTGTTAGCACAATCTTTTGGATTTCCTTGAGATATGGTTTTCCAGGGATATTGTCTAGGTGTTTCTGACATCCCTTTTTTATCATACCTAGGGCACCTACAATAACAGGAACAGTTTTTGTTTTAAGATTCCACATCCTCTGTATTTCGATTTCCAGGTCCTTATATTTACTAAGTTTGTCAAATTCCTTGACAGATACATTTTTATCAGTGGGGACGCTTACTTCTATTAGTCTGCAGGTATTTTCTTCCCTGTCTTTAACAATTATGTCTGGTCGATTAGCCTTGATCGTTCTGTCAGTGTTGACTGGAAAATCCCAGAGGATGGTGACATCTTTACCTTCAACAACTGGCTGAGGATGGTGTTCATACCAGTTAGCAGGAGTGTCGGATTTGTAGTGTTTACATATCTTCCAATGTATATACTGTCCTACCCTATCGTGGCGATTTTTGTATTCGTTTGGTGTCAGCACAGGACATCCCGAAACGAGATGGTCTATCGTTTCGTCAAATGTGTCGCAGAATCTGCATTTAGGGTCAGTACCGTTTCGGAGAACGTTAGCCTGGTAATTTCTGGTAAACAAGCTTTGATCTTGTGCTGCCATTATGAAACCTTCAGTCTCTGCTTTCAATCCAGAGCTCTTCAGCCACTGATGGCTTGTTGCTTGGTCTACATCAGCATTTTGGCTTCGGAGAATATATTGTCCATGCAGGGGCTTCTGGCTCCACCGCCTCTCAATTTGATTCTGCCCGTTCTTTTTTGCAGTCTGCTTGATTCGCTTTGCTTGCTTGGTAGCAGTGGTTTCCGGCTCTTCATCTGATTCAAGGTTAATGTCTAGTTCCCTTTCGAACTTATAAGCTTCCTTGACAATAGAATGTAGCTTTTTGCTGCTTTCGTGTTCGCACACAAGTCGCAGCATCCAGTCCTTTGTACTAGATAGGTACCTGTTCATTCCTACAGTAGAGGTCTTATAGCACATTAGGTACCTGTTCATTCCTACATTAGGTACCTGTTCATTCCTACATTATTATTATTATTATTATTATTATTATTATTATTATTATTATTATTATTATTATTATTATTATTATTATCATTATCATCATTATCATTATCATTATCATTATTATTATTATTATATTATTATTATTATTATTATTATCATTATCATCATTATCATTATCATTATCATTATTATTATTATTATTATTATTATTATTATTATTATTATTATTATTATTATTATTATTTCAATTTTACTTCTCAGTGTCCTCGAATTTATTTGCTGTGGTTAATTCAATAAAAGCAACAGGTTACTACCTGTTGTCAAAGGTCTCACAGGATCTCCTTTAACGATACTTGACACCCAAGGACCAATCTCAAAATCCTCACTATCCTCAATGGAGAGTAGTTTTCTGAGCCTGTCCTACCCTCATGTCAATTCCAATTTCTCCAGCATATTTCTCAAACCTGGCTGTTAATGCTCCCAATGTCCCGACAACTGCTGGGAGGACACTTACTCTCTTCATTGCTCACATTCTTGTAATTTTCTCTTTTGGTAGCTTATATTTTATCATCTTTTCCAGCTCTTTATCACCTACGCATGTGTTCTCAAGTATGACAATATCTATGATCCGTTTCCTTCTTCCTTCCAATCCACTACAACAATGCCTAATCTCCGATCACCAATTAGTGTATCACATTGGATGGTTCATGTTCCTACGATTTCCCTGTTCTTTCAAGACTATTTTGCTTCTATCTTTTCTATTCCTTTTCGCCCGGTTTGCTACACTTACTCACAATATGTAGATTGCTTCGTTTTTACTGCTACACATCTATTTGGAACTTGGCCTAATTAATTTTCTTGTTCTTGGGCGCTGCATATCAATGCCTCAGTGCATCCTTTCATATCACTCTTCCTTAGCGACCTCCAGGCGTTTAGTTTAGTCTTGTCTTTCCTTCAATTTCTCTGAGGGATTACCCATGCATCGTTTTCACTTTTCAGATGTTTAACTGTTGCTCTCCATCTCGTCTCTTAAATGGTTTTGGTTGTGTCACACTTTCAGTATGTGACAAAGCGTTAATCTGCTAACAATCTTCTAATAGCGACAAAGCTCTTTTCTTCGTTGACAACACTGATTTGTATCTTATGAGGCTCTTCCTCCCTTCTATCTTGACACATACAGTCTATCGGTGTTCTTCAACATTTGGTAGTTTGAGACAAATTTCTACGGCATCACATGATACACCTCCGTGTTGTTGGGGTGTGTGCAGCATTATGTTCTTTTCTGTTGGGAGTGCACAAACTCTTCCTGTGTTAGTTTTTTTTGTCTTGTGGTGTTGTGCAGTCTTTTGTTGTTTTACTATATTGTGTGTTGAGTGTGTAATGCGTTGGTTTTCTAGCTTGCTGATGGAAGTTTATTTCACTGGATAATTGCTGTATAGAGTGGGTCTTGTATTTGTGGGTTGTTTTGTTTAGGTTGTATTATTGAATTGATAGTGTCTTGCGTAGGATGTGGAATGTTCCTAGCAGGGCTATTTTTTGAATGGTGTGTAGTGTTGAGGATCCAGGTACAGCCTCTACGTTTTTGTTCATGTGTTTTTATTATCAAACCCAATGCTCCAATTATTATTGGTATTGTTTTTACCTCCATGCCTCACATTTTGAATACTTTAATTTCGAGGTCTTTCTACTTTGGCAGTTTCTCCACTTGGACAATATTTTGATCAGAAGGGACTGCAATGTCTATCAGTAAGCAGGTGTTTTTTCCCGGTACTTGACTATTATGTCTGGACGATGAGCTTTTATTTCTTTGCCAGTTTGAATCGCCATTTCACAGATGATTGTGGCCTGGTCGTTATCCTGTGCCTTGACTGGCATATGCTTATACCACTTATTATCAGTTTTGATGTTGTAATGTTGGCATATTGTCCAGTGGATATAACTGTTCACTTGGTCGTGTCTGCATATTATTATTATTATTATTATTATTATTATTATTATTATTATTATTATTATTATTATTATTATTATTATTATTCAGTAGTTTTATTTTTATAGCGTGCTTTCACTTCACTACCGAGCGCAGCTCTGTGTGCCTTGGGTATGTGCTGTGATTTGTTGTGATGCTCTGATGGTTATTGTATGGATTATTATTATTATTATTATATTATTATTATTATTATTATCATTATCATCATTATCATTATCATTATCATTATTATTATTATTATATTATTATTATTATATTATTATTATCATTATCATCATTATCATTATCATTATCATTATTATTATTATTATTATTATTATTATTATTATTATTATTTATTATTATTATTATTATTATTTCAATTTTACTTCTCAGTGTCCTCGAATTTATTTGCTGTGGTTAATTCAATAAAAGCAACAGGTTACTACCTGTTGTCAAAGGTCTCACAGGATCTCCTTTAACGATACTTGACACCCAAGGACCAATCTCAAAATCCTCACTATCCTCAATGGAGAGTAGTTTTCTGAGCCTGTCCTACCCTCATGTCAATTCCAATTTCTCCAGCATATTTCTCAAACCTGGCTGTTAATGCTCCCATGTCCCGACAACTGCTGGGAGGACACTTACTCTCTTCATTGCTCACATTCTTGTAATTTTCTCTTTTGGTAGCTTATATTTTATCATCTTTTCCAGCTCTTTATCACCTACGCATGTGTTCTCAAGTATGACAATATCTATGATCCGTTTCCTTCTTCCTTCCAATCCACTACAACAATGCCTAATCTCCGATCACCAATTAGTGTATCACATTGGATGGTTCATGTTCCTACGATTTCCCTGTTCTTTCAAGACTATTTTGCTTCTATCTTTTCTATTCCTTTTCGCCCGGTTTGCTACACTTACTCACAATATGTAGATTGCTTCGTTTTTACTGCTACACATCTATTTGGAACTTGGCCTAATTAATTTTCTTGTTCTTGGGCGCTGCATATCAATGCCTCAGTGCATCCTTTCATATCACTCTTCCTTAGCGACCTCCAGGCGTTTAGTTTAGTCTTGTCTTTCCCTTCAATTTCTCTGAGGGATTACCCATGCATCGTTTTCACTTTTCAGATGTTTAACTGTTGCTCTCCATCTCGTCTCTTAAATGGTTTTGGTTGTGTCACACTTTCAGTATGTGACAAAGCGTTAATCTGCTAACAATCTTCTAATAGCGACAAAGCTCTTTTCTTCGTTGACAACACTGATTTGTATCTTATGAGGCTCTTCCTCCCTTCTATCTTGACACATACAGTCTATCGGTGTTCTTCAACATTTGGTAGTTTGAGACAAATTTCTACGGCATCACATGATACACCTCCGTGTTGTTGGGGTGTGTGCAGCATTATGTTCTTTTCTGTTGGGAGTGCACAAACTCTTCCTGTGTTAGTTTTTTTTTGTCTTGTGGTGTTGTGCAGTCTTTTGTTGTTTTACTATATTGTGTGTTGAGTGTGTAATGCGTTGGTTTTCTAGCTTGCTGATGGAAGTTTATTTCACTGGATAATTGCTGTATAGAGTGGGTCTTGTATTTGTGGGTTGTTTTGTTTAGGTTGTATTATTGAATTGATAGTGTCTTGCGTAGGATGTGGAATGTTCCTAGCAGGGCTATTTTTTGAATGGTGTGTAGTGTTGAGGATCCAGGTACAGCCTCTACGTTTTTGTTCATGTGTTTTTATTATCAAACCCAATGCTCCAATTATTATTGGTATTGTTTTTACCTCCATGCCTCACATTTTGAATACTTTAATTTCGAGGTCTTTCTACTTTGGCAGTTTCTCCACTTGGACAATATTTTGATCAGAAGGGACTGCAATGTCTATCAGTAAGCAGGTGTTTTTTCCCGGTACTTGACTATTATGTCTGGACGATGAGCTTTTATTTCTTTGCCAGTTTGAATCGCCATTTCACAGATGATTGTGGCCTGGTCGTTATCCTGTGCCTTGACTGGCATATGCTTATACCACTTATTATCAGTTTTGATGTTGTAATGTTGGCATATTGTCCAGTGGATATAACTGTTCACTTGGTCGTGTCTGCATATTATTATTATTATTATTATTATTATTATTATTATTATTATTATATTATTATTATTATTATTATTATTCAGTAGTTTTATTTTTATAGCGTGCTTTCACTTCACTACCGAGCGCAGCTCTGTGTGCCTTGGGTATGTGCTGTGATTTGTTGTGATGCTCTGATGGTTATTGTATGGATTATTATTATTATTATTATTATTATTATTATTATTATTATTATTATTATTATTATTGCATATATATTTGTGTATATCAATGAGTGTGCCCGCACACATACTGTATATATAATTACATACATATATACATTACATTCCTACATAGTTTCACGTACGCACACCGATACAAATATATATATGTATGTGTGTGTATGTGTGTGTGTATGTATATATGTATGTACGTGTGTGTGTATAGACACATATATATATATATATGATATACATACATATATATATGTATGCATAAACACATAAATATATGTGTGTGCGTGTGTGCGCGTATGTGTGTGATCGTGCGTGTGTGCGAATACATATGTGTGTCTGTGTGTATGTGTGTAGACTGGATGTTTTTCCGTAATGTGAGAGAACTGTGCCCCGGGCCGTAGGAAAGCCGCCAAAGCATCAATGAAGTAATCTATGGAACGACATGAAAATTAAACAATTTGAAGTGATTGGGATATAATAAGCGGTGAGGAAGGGAATGGGGACGGAATCCGTACAGGGTCACAAAAGATGAAAGCTTTCGGATACACGTGAATAAACACACTGATACACACTTTGATGTGTGTGTGTGTGTATAGGTAGATAGATATAGATATGTTTATATATATATATATATATGTATGTGTGTACATATATGTATGTATATACATGCACAAACTAACTCTCTCACACACACATACATAATGTTGTTTTTTGTGTTTTTTCTTCGCTTTTTATTCGGGGGGGGGGGATAAATTATATATATGTGTGTATGTGTATGTGTGTATGTATGTTTGTATTATAGTTTCAGTTTAATGGTAGGAAACATAAAAGTAGTCCTTTAGTGCGAAAGTGTTTGTGTACGCGCATATCTGTGTGTGTGTGTGTCAGAGAGAGAGAGAGAGAGAGAAAGAAAGGGTAAGAGAGGGAAAGTGAAAGAGTAAGGGAGAGAGAGAAAGAGAGAGAGAGAAAGAGAGAGAGAAAGAGAGAGAGAAGATAAGAGAGTGAGAGAGAGGAAGAGAGAGTAAGGGAGAGAGGATAAGAGAGAGAGAGAGATATCATATTCGTGCATGTATGTAATTATTTGTTATTCTGTTCCAAGAATTATTGTTTCGGTCGGGATATTTGCTGAAATATAAATAATTCAATATTTATTCGGCAATAAGGTCACAGAGGGTCATTCGAAGTCTACAGGAATAAACTGCTGCTTCACTACAAACAGGAGGAGGAGGAACTCGAATCCTATGGTGCTGTCAATTTGACGCCAAAATAATTGCCGTTTTCAACCATTTGCTTTAAGTTATACTTACAATTTGAGAGCAAATAGAGAAATATAGAAATAAGTCTTTATGAATGATATGTGAGGAAGCGAGTTAAGTTATAAAAATATGACTTAAAATACATTCGATTAGAAACCCCTCGTTTAGAAACAAAAACGCCTTAAAACTGCCTCAGATTATAAACCATTGAAATCTACCCAGTTTCGTCAGCAAGAGAGAGAGAGAGAGAGACCTATGGAATAAGTTGGCTATGATAAAGTTACGAAAGCCAGTTTCTTCCACATCGAGCAAATCGATCCCAGAACTTATTCTTTGTAAGCTTAGTACTTATTCTATCGGTCTCTTTTGCCGAACGGCGAAGTTACGGGGACGTAAACACACCAGCATCGGTTGTCAAGTGACGTCGGAGGGACAAACACACACACACACACACACACACACATATATGTACATATATACGAAGGGCTTCTTTCAGTTTCCCTCTACCAAATCCACTCACAAGGCTTTGGTCGGCCCAAGGTGAAACGCAGTGGGACTGAACCCGGAACCATGTGGTTGGTAAGCAAGCTACTTACCACACAGCCACTCCTACGCCTATATATACGTGCCGGCAGCTTCGAATGTGAATTTGCTCATATGTCTTTTGTTTTGACTAAGGCGAACAATATATTGTCTTTGAGACAATTTGTGTCTACGACAACACTAAATTCTTTGGCAGGTAAGGGAACTTTGAGAGACCACGGGGTTTAGATCTGGTTATGTCTTTTCAATCAAAGGTAAACCGGATCAATGAATTTGATCAATGAATGTGACAGTTGTTTATAGAAATTTCCAAACTAAATATTCGCTGACGTGTGCCAAACCATGAGAGTCCCATCATCTGAAGGAATTCTTCTTTGTGGACAAAATACAATATGAGTTAGTGTATTCGATCTCCAACTAAGAATTAATGTGGATGACATCGCTTTGATTCTCGTCACCGAGTACATGACGATTTATTGTATACATACATACATACATACATACATACATACATACATACATACATGTGTGTATGTGAATGCGAGTGTATGTGTATCTGTGTGTGTAGCTTTGCGTGTAGGTATGTACATGTGTACACACACACACACACACACACACCACACACACACACACACATATATATATATATATATATATATATTACAGTGGGCAGAAGTAATTCTTTAATAGTTTCAGGTGACAATAGAGACAAGTTAACGTTGTTGTTGCCGCCACCATTTATCTCCCACACAATAATAGTTATTAACTCCAAAACAATCCATCAACGGCTCGATTTAATGACCCAAACTTGTTAGTCTGCATCGTGGTTCACATCAATAATTGCTTGTCTTCCATTTAATTGCCTGGGAGACATATCTTGACAACACCTAAATTTCTTTCTTTCTTTTTTTTTTTACACAAAATACAGAATAAAAATTCCAGTAATAAAAAGGAATAATACTATAAAAGTAACGAACTGACGCCTGAATAACAACAACAACAATAAAGTATGCGATAAGGAAGAAAGAGAAGTCGATAAATATAACGGGTTAGCTTGGGAGGTCAAGATGTTGTGGTCGCTGAAAAAGGTGGTAGTAGTACCAATAATTGTCAGAGCCCTGGGAACAGTGAGTAAAAATCTTGAGAAGTACATGGAACAAATAAAGGTGGAGAACTTAAGAATGGATGGAAATTTGAGAAAGTTGGCAAGGAGTATGGTGTAGATACAAAAGGCTCGAATGTTGTAATTGTTGAGGAACTGAAGTAGCACATACATGCAAAAATAGCAAAGCTGACTGGGTTTGAACAACGGATTAAGCAATACTAGCAAAACAAATTGTTTAGAATAAACCAAAAAAGATTTTATTAAGAGATTAATGACAATAAAAAACGTGACAGATTAGTCCCTGATGCTGATGAAAGCCGACTTTTCTGGGGAAAGATATGGAGTAAGCAAGAACAACACAATACTAGAGCTGAAAGACTCTGCAGCCTGAAGTAAAAAGCTTCCTATCTCCAGCAAGAGGCTATCCACTTCACAGACGATAGTATTAGAAATATGAGTAAAAAGATAATCAAATGGAGAGCAGCAGGACCTGATGATGTACAAGGATTCTTGATGAAAAAAAGTTTAATAGTTGCCATAAATTGATCGCAGAGCAATTTAATGTACAGATCAATGGAAGAAATCCCGGGATGGGTGACAAAAGGACGGTGTTTTGCCTGAAGGATGCATCAAAGGAAAATGCTGCTGACAATTACAGACCAATTTTCTGACTCCCATTAATGTGAATGCTACTGTCAGGAGGAATTGCAGAACTGTAAAAATTTCTTGATGAGAACGATATATTATCGTCCGAACAAAAAGCTGTAGAAGGAGATGCAGAGGTACCAAAGATAAATTATCGGTTGACAAAATGTTAATGCAAAATTGTAAACGAAGGAGAATAAACCTGGAAATGACCTGAATTGACTATCGCAAAGCTTATGATATGATTCCACATTCGTAGATCATCGAGTGCTTAGACCTGTTTGGAATTGTAAGGAATGTAACGTGTTTTCGAAATATGGTGGGATGGAAAATTGAACTGACATCTTACGGAAAAAGCTTGGAGACCCTCGGTATCAGAAGAGGGATTTTCCAGGTTGCTGCTTGTTCTCTGAATGATATCCCTGACCTTGGTACTTAGGAAAATGATTTTGGGGTACCAACTAAAGGAAAAATCCCAAACAATCAACTACCACCTCTTCATGTATGATTTGAAACTGTATGGCAAGGTTGAGACACTAGTGAGTTCCTTGGAGAACACAGTCCACTGTTTTAGTATTGATATTAGAATGGAATTTGGACTCAAGAAGTGCGGAATAATCTCCCTAAAAAAAGGCAAGATACGGTCCATAGCAGAAATAGAATTACCGAACAGAGACCTGATTAAACAAATTGAGACGGAAGGATAGAAATACCTTGGTGTACTAGAGTGCAACGAGATAATGGAAAAGGAAATGAAAGAGCAACTGAGGATGAAATATTTCGGAAGACTGAGGTTGGTGTTGTGCTCAATGAAGAGAGTTGACTTGATACCCATAGTAATTGGTACACTTGGAAGTATCAGCACTCATCTACCAGCATGGCTGAAAGAGATTGGTGCAAGTGTGAAGGTAGACACCTACAAAAACCAACATTGCTTGGAACTGCGAGAATTCTTCGCAGGGTTCTTGAAGCATGATCAGTAAACAAATGAAGCCTTAGTCTGCTGGCTGTGGACAGCTGACGCTTGCCATCATACCCAGCAAAATAAGTTGTGAAGTTTCATATAATAATAATAATAATAATAATAATAATAATAATAATAATAATATAATAATAATAATAAAATAATAATAATAATAAATATACCTGATAGTGGCTTTCATGACTTCTTATTTTAACTGATTAGAAGTGTTATTACGGCCATGTTTTGTCTTGGTGGTAAATTTTCTGCTCAATACGACAGATTTGCGTATCAGTTGCTTGACCATAATCGGTTGAGCATGTCCGTCAGTGGTTAACGATGTGCGCATGTTTGATGGCTAACAGGAGTAGTTGGGGAGCATCATAGGCATGTGTTGAGAGTATTCTTTGGGGTTTGAATAATTCACCTTTTGTAACATCTGGATTTCATTCATCATCCTTAAACAGCTCTTTTGAGCGGGCTGGGCTACCCGACCTGAAGAAAATTGTAACTGGGCCCCACCCGCAAGGTCTTGTGCTGTTTATCTTGATATGGAGTCATCATGTCATGCACATATCGTTGTGATGCATTTTCTTTGTGAACACTTATGGGACAAGTAGTCATGATATGTATATTGGGCTTCGTTGCTGGCATACACTGCTCTCTCATTTAATAACAATAGAATACCAGGGAATGGCGAACCTTCAGGGTTGGCGAAAGTGATGTAGTGGACAACGAAAAACCTGGCTGATGACACTCAAGGCTGATCTGGAACCCAGTCTAGGCCCCATATCTACGGCGTTCGCCGCTAGAATAAGGAGTGGTTGGAGATCACGCGGTCGTTAGCCTCAAATCGCCAGGTCTGGTCGGCGTTTGTGAGAGATGCAGCATTGAGGATGAATGAAGCCAGCTCAACCCACCCCGGGTGAATGCTGTCTCAAGAGAAGAAGAGGGAATACTTGGAGCAGATTGAATTAAGCATAATGATATGAGAATAAAAGACAAAGAAAGCGTATCTGCGGCGATCGAGAAAGATATTGCATTGAAAGTTGAATGTCAGAAACATAGTTTTGGCAATCAACTCGCGCGCAACTACAGTGGCTCGATTTGGAGCTGGGATTCTGAAGTGGATAAAGGATGAGCTAAAAGAGTTGGACACGAAGAAAAGAAAACTTCTAACCATGCATGGAGCCCATCGTATATGTACAGACACCGATTGCCTATACATATAGAGAGAAGATGAAGGAAAGGACAAATAAGTGTGGAAGACTGCCTGCATATTGAACGCGGAAACTTGTTGAGATATTGACCTAAAGTGAGGAAACCTTGCTAGTGGCAGAGATGAGGGCACAAAGAACAAAGCAAGAAGGATAAGAAGGACGTGCAAGTCTACTCAGCAAATGGTTATGCAATCAATTCCATGTAGACACAACTGAAGTTGCTGAAGAACACAGGCGGAGTTGGCAAACGATAGGAACACTTAAAAAGGAGTCTGAGAGCACGATACTTACAGCGCAAGATGAAGCTTTGGCCCTAAAATAGAGGGGCAACCTTAGGAATGAGCAAGTGTTACCATTGTAAAGGATTTGAGGAAACCATTGCCCGTATTGTGAATGAATGCTTCGGACTTGCCGAAAACCAATGTAAGTTGTGGCGGCACAATGAGGTAGCAAAAGTGCTGCAATGGAAACTATGTGAAGAGCGATCAGAGAGAGGCAAGATGTGGTAGGAACAGAAACCACAGAGAGTGACTGAGTCGGAAACCTGAACAATCCCGTGGGATTTCCAAATCCATGTAGACCAGATGCTTGTGCACAACGAGCTGGACCTAGTGATGGTGGACTAGGGGAATCACATGTGCTCTATAATTGATGTTGTGTGTCTCTTTGACTCACGAATATTTAAGGACGACAAGAAAACATCCCTTTTACATTCCCTTTAAATATGTAATAGGTCAACTGTGGAAAATGAAAAAGGTGAAGATTGCGCCGATAATTATTGGGTCCTTTGGGCACGGTATCAGAAGGTGTTGAAGGGAAATTCTTTTGCCGAGATATTATGGTCACAGGGTGTGCTCATGTCAATCAATAAACAGACTTTATTGTTTTGGTCTTTCACAACAATATCCAGTTTATTAGCTTTGATGGTTCGGTCTGTATGTACTGGGAAGTCCCAAATAATCGCCTCCAGGAGTTCCAACAAAATATGAGATAAAAAGAATAGTAATAATAATCTAACGATTATTTGGGATATTGTTGTGAAAGACCAAAACAATAAAGTCTGTTTATTGATTGACATAAGCACACCCTGTGACCATAATATCTCGGCAAAAGAATTTGATAACTTGAGAAAATATAAAGATTTGCTCTTTGAAATTGAAAAAATGTGGAACCTCGAGGCAGTTACAATACCAGTGATTGTAGGAATGATCAAAGAAAGGAACTAAAAATCATTTGAGAATGCTCTCCGGTTTACCATCCCTGGTACGTCACATGTATTGAGACGAGCATTATCGATATGAGAACATTACTATCCACCCATTTTAATCTTTTTTTTCACATGGCATTTTATTTTGAAAATAAATAATCTGGTGTGTTTAGTTTAGTAGTCTATTAATATATACAGTGAGTTTTTTGCCCTAGGAGTCGGGAAGACAATCGGCAAGAGATGGTAACAAGACTGAAAGAAAAACTAATAATAATAATAATAATAATAATAATAATAATGATAATAATAATAATAATAATAAAATAATAATAATAATAATAATAATAATAATAATAATAAAGAAATTTTATATACAAAAACTACCACTAGTAACTTCCCATGCAACAGTGACACTGATGTTATCTGGAAAATTAGTTTAAACAGCGTTCGTGTTACTGCATTGTGTTATTTCTTAGAGGAGAATGCGTGGAACATAAATGTTTGACAGTGAACATAACATGTTGGGAGTTGGTGGGGGACTCGTAAATAGGTGTTCTGGGTATACAGCCATTCTAGTCGAACCAACTGTAATTGGACTAATGTGTTTAAACAGAAACTTTGGTACGAAATAGTCATTATATCGAGAGAACATTGTGTATGAGAAGATGTCTCGTAAGGTAGAGCATGCAAACAATATTGAGGAAAGAACTGTCTAGCGTAGCTCACTATTACATGAATCAGGCCCTACGTCGACGGTTATGGTTTACCATTCAGAAACAGGAGATAAATATCTGATCAATAAAAGAGAAATAAGGAGGTTTCCCAACACTGATGCGAGGAAACGATGATCATGCCACCATAAAAGTAAGGAAGATATCGCTGACAACTTCAACAACTTCTATAAAATACCGACAGGGTTACTACTCTCCTTTTGAGACATGATATGGCTGCAAAGACTGTTTATAATGCTTTCTTGAGGAAGGGTTGTCCTGACGGTCATACAATTACGATCACAGGACCAAATTGTATCCACAGCTTTAAAAATAGGGAAGAGTGGGGAAGCAATTCAATAATACACAACACACCAGATACAGTTTTATAAGGCAAAAACAAGATCAGCTGCGCGGCAAATGTGAATGTCTCACTTAAACTTATGGAAAAACAGAACACTTTTGGTTAAAAAAAAAAAGAAAGAAGAAATTAGGACTTATTAATCCAGGTTACAGGTTCTCATTTGTGCCTATTATCACAGGCACGATATACTGTGGAGCAACATCATTATTACATGGGAACCTGGAAATACTAAACTTTTCCAAGAAACAACAAAACTAACGTATCCACATCCTGCAAATTCTATCGATTTGCAGGATGCAGCAAAGAATATTGAAAAATTGTTCAATGATTATCTATAATTGAGATTTCTATAATAAACATATACACAGTGTCTTATTCATTTGGCATATACATACATACATATATATATATATATATATATATATATATATATATATATATATATTATATATATATATATATATATATATATAGGTCCCGGGTTGAGTCGGGGTTAACCACAGTAAATAAGGTATTCAATACATAGCAGAGTAAATTAATTTATTTTATAGAAGGAGCTTCTACAGGACTAGAACTGTTTCATTCAAAAGAAATCATCAGGAAGCTGGGTAACAAGAATAGTTTTGGCATTTATACACTTAGGCAGGTTTAAGGGGTGGTGGTGGGGGACTTTTTGGGGTAGGCATGGCGCAAACTATCATTCTTAGGGGAGTGGTCAAAGGAATCAGTGATAAAGTAAAGTAGATAAAGTATAATATACTATTATACTATTATTCTATTTATTCTTTTATCTACTTTATCACTGATTCCTTTGACCACTCCCCTAAGAATGATAGTTTGCGCCATGCCTACCCCAAAAAGTCCCCCACCACCCATTAAACCTGCCTAAGTGTATAAATGCCAAAACTATTCTTGTTACCCAGCTTCCTGATGATTTCTTTTGAATGAAACAGTTCTAGTCCTGTAGAAGCTCCTTCTATAAAATAAATAATATATATATATATATATATATATAAACACAAACACGTGCATCCATAACATGAGTGTATATATACATATTTATACATAAACCTACGTATATGCACACGGTATTTTACGCGAATATTCTCAAATCCCTGGAGCTGTCTTCACTCGAACAAGAAAGACTTGTCACTTAGTTTGGGACCGGCTTGTAGTCTGCTGAGAAGATCTTAAATAGATTACATCCACTCTCTCGTTTCAGGTGTATAAACAACAAACAGGTGTATTAGTTTAATGCTCATGATGGTGAGAAAGTATTTTTTCGCTTCGAGCCTACGCTCTTCAACAGAAAGGAACACGAGAAAATAAACAGAGAGATCAAAAAATGCTTTAGGGGCTAGCGGTCAATCATAGCGGCTGGCTGGACAGAGATGGTCAGACAGGAGAGCTAGGAAGAAGGGGAGATAATAAAGTATTGGTGATCCCAAAACGAAGGTGCGTGTGCGTTTGTATGTGGGAGTTTGTATGTGCGTGTGGATAAGGGGTGGTAACCTTGACCTGTGGATGTGCGTGTGTGTGCGTCTGTAATGTGTGGGTGTGTGAATGATGGTGTGGGTGCTGGGAAGTGGTCAGTGCTAGTGTGTGCGGCGTGGTGTGATGTGGTGTGGTGGTGTGTGGTGTGGCGCTGTGTGGTGTGGTGGTGTGATGGTGTTGGGGTGTGGGGATGCGAGGTTGGGGTGTAAGGGTGGGATGTGGGTTAGAGGTGAAGATATGGGGTTAGTGTGGGGTACGTGGGAGTGGGATGTGTGGGGTAGTGACGGAAGTAGTATTAGAACCATAAAGCAACCGAACATGGATATAACACTTATATATACCGAATACTGCATATTATCCTTGAGAGGTGCTCTCATATAGACGCGTGGTTATAACATGGTTATAGACGAGAATCTAAATGCCAGATCACATTATTTCAGTCTACTGGACTTCTTCGGTGACAGTCGCTGGTGACCGCATACCAGCCAACTCTCGTTGCCACGATATGTACACATTAGAGTGATACCCGTCATCTGACGGGTACTTCGGAAGAATAATTTAACATTTATCAAAACAAATATGTATTACCTTAAAATAAAATAAAATAAAACAAATTTTTCATGTGAATGGTTGCAATAAATAACTGTCACAACTTTCCTAAATTTTATCAGCATAATCGCGATCTACACTTTCAAAAACCAATCTCTGCAAAATTTTATTGAAAAATTTGTAAATTCCTCACAAAGTTATGAGACACTCACCGTACACCTCGTATATTAACGCCCTCTCTCTCACTCTCACTTTTACTCTCCCTCTTCTCTCTCTGATTTTCTCTCTTTTCCTTTTTCTATACGATATGCAAAGCGTGACAAGAGAAGTCAACGAACTTACCAACGTTTAGACCGGCTATTATAAAGTACAATAAATATCAAAACATACTTTTTCTGGACATAAACTTGTGTTTATCGTATTCACAGCAGTAAAAATAACCGATTTGCTGCCACAGTAACGCCTTATGAAATTAATTACCGTTGTATTATATTCAAAGGTTCATTAATAAATTCTTTCTGTTTTTTCCTTCTTTCACTGTTCCATTTGTATGAAAAGACAAACCAGTTGGTGGTTATTTGTTAATCATTTGTATGTGATTTGTGTTTGATCCTAAATTAATAAAAAACATCTGAGAAGGAAAATTATGATTTAGATATCCAAAAAGGAAGGCGATATTATGGCAGCAAGAAGAATGTCGATGTAATCGGGGTCAAGGGAATTAATGATAATGGCCCGGGAATTCTTTCTAACCCTTTCTCTAATAATCAAACAATAAGGAAAAATACACTGAAATAAAAAGGGGAAACAATAACGATTCTCAAATAGCTCACTCTCTGTCTCTCTTTCAAGTTTTCTCTCTCACGTGCGCTAAATCTAACTCTACTACTCTCTCTCTCTCTCTCTCTCTCTCTCTCTCTGTCTAATTACTGTTTTTATCTCAAGTTTTCTCTCTCCCTCACACTAAATTTAACTCTCTCTCTCTGTCTTTTTATTTACCCCTCTCTCAGTAACTCTACTGCCTCTGCCTCAAAAAGAAAATATAACTGGTAAAAGGAGAAGGTATTTTTACAATATGGAGGAATTTTCAAATGCCATAATTTGTATTTTTATTATTATCAAGGGTTTGGGAAATAAATCAATAGTTTTATATCTTACATCAAAAAGAATTAGGTGGATGTGGGAAAACATTATTATTATTATCCTACTACTACTACTACTACTACTACTACTACTACTACTACTACTACTACTACTACTACTATAATTATTAATATTATCATTATGTCATAATCTTTATTAGTTTCTTGTATTTCGCCCTTGAGTGTGTCCTTTGATGTTGCTCCTATTGTGGTGAGCCTTGAGCCAATAAAAATTTCATTATCATCATCTTCATACACGCAGCACGCGCACACACACACACGCACGCACACACACACACACACACACACACACACACACACACACACACACACACACACACGCACAGAGAGGCATTTCTGAATGACCAGTCATGATTTTGTGTCAGACCATAAGTTTGTGAATTTCACCGTTTTTTTGCACAATTAAAGACGTTGTTTTCTTTGTGGAACTAACCAGGTGCAGGTTACAGAAGTTATTATATCGAATCGGCCCCTACAGGGAGCAATTCTTTAAGAAAACCAATTTTGCTTTTAAAAACCTATTTAAAATTTTCAAATTGGTCTGTGCGACGACACAGTAGAGAGCATGACGAAAAGGAAAGGAAAAAATAAAAAGAATTATATAGAAATGGGAAAATAATAATCCTTCTTTGCCTTCACTGGAGAAGACATTTCAATTTGCAAACAACAATAATAATAGAAAATCGGATGAGAACCTATCTGGCACTGATCTCGGCAGCGATCGTTAAATCCGCGGCTCTATTTGCCACAAAACGTCCCAATTTCATCTACAGAACTACAGCCAATGCGCATGTGCTGTCAAGCTCACTGTTTTACTCTCACACAGTGTGCGATTAAAATCCTTCACGTCAACCAATCAAATTTCTTTTTCTCAATATCTCTTTCCCCCTTCATTACCGTCCTTAGTCAAATTTACAGGTTTGCTCGTCTCCAATTCTTATCAATTCTTTTGGCCGGGTCTCACGAAGTTTGGGATCCGAACAATCTTGTCGTATCACGTGTTAATGACCATTGTCGCTTGGAATTCCTAAGCCAGAAGGGATTTTGGATATTTCCAGTAGTATTATGGCAGCCAATTATTGAAAGTAGGTCGATAGAATAAGTGGCAGACATAATAGACAAATAAGTACTGGGATTGATTTGATCGACGAAAGCAATTCAAAGCTGAGACCCAGCATCTTCAGACGCCATTGGCCGAAACAAGTAAAAAAGAATATACGTACATTCATGCAAACATACATACAAGCATACATGCATGCATACATACATACATACACGGCCACACGTACACACACACATATACATGCGCACACACACATATACACAACGATAGACATACATAGATACATCTACTGCATATATATGTGTATATATATATGTGTGTGTGTATGTTTGTGTGTGTTCTAAGCCTATGCATGCCTGTGTGTATGTATTTATTGATTAAAGAGTTTCAATAAAGAGGAATGGCATAACAAAGTGAATCATACCAGTTTAATAATTTAGCGATATGCAATCAACAAGTAAATAATTCAGGGCATTCGCTGGTGTTTGCTGATTCGCAAGTCCAAAAGTTTCCGAATTTGAAAGGAACTTTACCAAGGTGAAAATTACGAAAACAGAAAGAAAAGAAAATTAAGTGATTGCATTGTAACATCGCACAGGCAGTTGTATGAATGTATGTATATCCATATATACACATATACACACAAATGTGTATGCTCGTATATATATATATGTGTGTGCATATATATACATATACACACATATGTGTATGCACGTATATATATATATGCATATATACACATATACACACATATGTGTATGTGTGTATGTGTATGTATATATATATATATATATGCATATATACACATATACACACATATGTATATGCATGTATATGCATATATACACATATACACACATATGTGTATGCATGTATATGTATGTATATATGAGTATATATGTCTGTGTATATTTATGTATATATTCATACCATAAAGAGTGCAGTAAGAATACACAGACAGTAAAGTACACCACTCCTAACCCCTCTACTCCTTCCACCACTTCACACTGTTTCGTCTAAGACCACCACCACCCACCACTCCAAAATACGAGGGAATTGATGATGTCACATGGCAAAAACTTTTTTTGTTTTGCTTCTCGTATATTGTTTTTTGTTATTGCATTTCCACATAGGTTGCCACGGCAACGACTGTGAAATGATTCGCTTTACTAACGAACGGTATAATTGTGTTCACCTGGTACGCTTTGTTGAAACAGGTATTAGTAAATGAGAGTGGGACGAACGGGTAGGGAACGGGTATGGAGTTGATGGCAGAAGGGTGATGGTGTCGTACTGGTGGAGTGGAGACCACAATAGATTGAGAAGTAGCTTCACCTAATAAATGAACCTCGCTGGAAAAAGAAAGATTCATCAGATGATATGTATGTCCTACACGCACATACTCACGTGCATACATGTTTATATATATGTATATATACATGTTTATATATATATATATATATATATATATATATATATATATATATATATATATATATATATATAATTTCAACAATTGAGGGTAAAATTAATTAATTAATCAATTTCACAAGTATTCAGTATGCAAAGGGACCATTTAAGGCGAATTCAAATTATTACATTATATAAAAGGGCTTAGTAAAATAAATTACTTTGCCGCATACTGAACTCATTAGAAATAGCAGCTAAAAAAAACTTTTTTAAAACTATTTCTAATACTTAAAGAAAACCTCTCTCATATAGTGTTTGCTCAATTCAACTCACGAAAATATGGGGGTAGAGACATTAAAAAATCAAGTGCAAAGGTTATTTGAGAACGTACGTTTCAAGATTAGTCAAACTCGACATTTCTATCATCAGCTCAGAACTCCCTGGTTTGGATTTGAAAACACTGAAAGTGGGAGCATACCCTTTCGGCTTCTTATCGCTTCTGAAGATCTGCTCGTAACTAACAGTGCCAACAAACTCAAAAATGCAAGCGAAGAATTTCTGCTCTCCCCTTTCCACCAGCGTGGGTTAAAATCAGCAAACACTATGCTTTTTTCGGTAAAATCCGAGGTATTATATAGAGAGAGATGAATTATAATTTCAACAATTGAGGGTAAAAAAGTTTTTTTAGCTGCTATTTCTAATGAGTTCAGTATGCGGCAGAGTAATTTATTTTACTAAGCCCTTTTATATAATGTAATAATTTGAATTCGCCTTAAATGGTCCCTTTGCATACTGAATACTTGGTGAAATTGATTAATTAATTAATTTTACCCTCAATTGTTGAAATTATAATTCATCTCTCTCTATATAATACCTCGGATTTTACCGAAAAAAGCATAGTGTTTGCTGATTTTAACCCACGCTGGTGGAAAGGGGAGAGCAGAAATTCTTCGCTTGCATTTTTGAGTTTGTTGGTACTGTTAGTTACGAGCAGATCTTCAGAAGCGATAAGAAGCCGAAAGGGTATGCTCCCACTTTCAGTGTTTTCAAATCCAAACCAGGGAGTTCTGAGCTGATGATAGAAATGTCGAGTTTGACTAATCTTGAAACGTACGTTCTCAAATAACCTTTGCACTTGATTTTTTAATGTCTCTACCCCCATATTTTCGTGAGTTGAATTGAGCAAACACTATATGAGAGAGGTTTTCTTTAAGTATTAGAAATAGTTTTAAAAAAGTTTTTTTAGCTGCTATTTCTAATGAGTTCAGTATGCGGCAAAGTAATTTATTTTACTAAGCCCTTTTATATAATTTATATATATATATATATATATATATATACATACGTATACGTAAATACTTACATGTATACGTATATACGTATGCATATGTGGGCACAGGACGTCACAAAACATAAACAAAATATACGAAGTATGGGGACATGGAATAAGAACTTTTTTTGCAAGCGACGAAAGAAACAAATGGAAAAGAAGACAAAGAACACCAACAACGACCCTTCATCAGTTGTCGGCTGTTTTTCCTAACCCGTATTTCGAGCAATTCACGACAAGATACGCCTTCAACAGAACAGTTGCTCCCGCAAAGCAAATTAAATAAAATTTTGGATTTTGTGGAGGGTCAAGATTGGTGACAAAAACAGCACAGTGAAAACAAACAGGAAGGACTGCTAAGCCTAAACGAGGTTGTGGTGGCGAACGCGAAGAAACAAGCTTAGGTAGGAGACAGACAACAATACGTCTTCCTTGTCCAGCTGCAACAGGAAGAAAGAAACACAAGCTAGGAGAAGAAAGAAAAATGAACGATGGTCATGTGGGAGCCACGTGAACAAAGGAGGAAGAGTGAATGAGAGAGAATAACAGACAGAAAACTGTGAAGGGGAGAAGAAAATATTTGGAGATAGGATAAAAGAGAAAAAAGAGAGGGAGTAGGGGAGGTGAATGTTTATTTTAACGCCGAATAAAATAAGTTCGGAATATTCACGCTAATTTGTTTGCCAAATGGTATAATAAACTATTCATTATTATTACTAGGTCTATTTTAATAGAAGTTATTGTTATTTATACTAGGGGTGTTCTTCTTACATGATTTGTCTGTATATTTATTCCTTTTTATCTTATATTCGCCATTTATTATATTGTTTTTTATGTATAGAACGGATCCGGCTGTCAACTGAATTCACCTTGATGCGCCCCGCTACCTTCCTTTAACCGGGAAGGAAAGACTGTTTTTATATATCTGGTGACCATGGTGAAAGAGATTGTGTGATGGACGAGATCGAAGGGGCTTTTCTGGTCAACTTGAAAAAGAAAATAAGGGTAGAGAGGGAAGTGTTATCTTCTAGCCAGTTTACTGAAAGGTGGATGAAAGTGGCGAGAATGGTGAGAGTGAACGGGCCTGCCCTGAGCATTCGCCTGTAGTTGGAAAAATGGAGAGGAAAAAAGGTAACTGCCCCAAAAGTCAGGGTATCCACGTTTATTTATGGAGTTTTTCCATGAGCAGCCCTCAAACGTCTCCTCCCCATTGAAGATAACACATTGTTGATTAAAAAATTATTTTAGTCCTGTTTACACTCAAAACCCTCACAACAACACGCAAAACTCTCACAATAACACGCATTCTTTGTTTTGTCTTCTGCTGTCCATATTATTACCCTCGGAGTTTCAATTATTTTCTTTATTAACCTCGTTAATCTATGTTCCTGTTTGTTAAATTTCAATGTTTCTTTATTTCCTGCCATATTAAGTGCTTGGTTATATTACTCTTCGTTTTTTTTAAATACTTCTTCGTCCGCCGATAGGTACGAAATACGTGATGAGACATTTTTCTGTTATTTTCTGTTATATATCTAGGATGATTGCTGTTTCTATTTATATATTTTGAGCAAGAGTTAAGTTTATGGTACAATTTATATTTACCTCCATCCACTAAGATCTAAATTGATATCGAGGAAATTAGCTGAATGACATTCATTTTCAATAGATATTGATAGTCCTATATTTCTAAAGAATTTTGAATAGGCATTTCTTACACTTCTCAGTTTGGCTATTAGAGTAGTTATCCAGGGTGAAAAGTACATCACCTTGTATAGACAACCTCCAAGCTCAGGAAATTCCCTACTTATTATAAACAGTATATTATATACCCACCAGATCGGTGACCCGTGCCTAGTCCGTTGATCCTATAGTTATATCAAAGCAGTCAATAGTATCCTTGCTTACCCAGTACTTATTCTCAAATTTCATATATATATATATATATATATATATATATATTATATATATATATATATATATATATATATATATATATATATATATATATATATATATTTAAATGGATGAATGAATTATCCTTTGTTTACCGTTAGCATGGAAAATTCAAAAAGGTAGAAACTCCGGTTAATGTGCAGTAATTTGTATATTATAAGTAAATAAATGGAGTTGAACGAAGATATTATTAAAATTCTTTTACTTTCGACATCAAAGGAATAAACGGTGTAAAGTGCAATCTTCTCATCAGGAAAGAAAAAGAGCCTGTCTCAACAACAAGACATTATAACAATTACGATGGCTACATAAATGATAAACAGAAAGTTATTAAGTATTTAAAAAAACCGTTAGTAGATTCGACGTCAAAGGCAGATACTAGGAAGAGAATGGTTAAAGAAATAATAAGTAGAGAACAAATAAAGGGGGATACGCTGGTTGAAAAAATATTCAAAGTCTTAGAAGTAGATTTCTCTATTGAAGTAAAGTGCAAGTTAAACTAACTGTTCAAAATATAAAGACTGGCAAAATCACTTATATGAGCTAAATGTATGTTTCTCCCAGTATTTACATTTGTAAGATCGCTCTATAAGTGTGTTAACAAGGTGATTCTTAGAGAAGAGAATATGGAAGAGTTCAGAGTTGCAAATGTTACAAAATCCCTTGTCCTCATCGTAAGAAAATATATGGACAGGATGAACCAATCTAACTTAAAATCTTTATTGTTGTCTTTAAGATGCCAAATCAATCTACTTAGCCCTGTGCTATGGTGTTTACTGCTATCCCTAAATGATGAATAATGATTGGAAATTCTCTTAGATTACTGGGAAGAGGATGCGCCAATGTAGAAGTATACATATGTCGAAAGTAAAAGAATTTTAATAACATCTTCGTTCAACTCCATTTATATATATATATATATATATATATATATATATATATATATATATATATATATATATATATATATCGTTCGGAGTCTGCGCAGTGATATGATTAGTTAGGGAGAGTAAATCATTAGACGCACATGCTTCTAGTGAGTTAGGATCCCAGAAAAACAGGGTCTCACTGAAGAATTCTCCCTGAGCAAATAAATTATCTTTATTGCTGAAAAGAAAGAAACTGCAGTCTGAGAATTACCGGTTTAGTAAATGTTTTTATCTTCATTTCACTTAATTTATCAAGCTTCTGTATTCCTAGCACATATTTCGCCTTAATGTACTGATATATGAAAAATATATGGCTTGTGTTAGTAATACCAGCGATTATAATTATTTTTATTTTATCGCAATTTGATTTGTTTACATATTTCTCGATAAATTATGAGCGCCAGGCGATATACCAGAATTCCCTAGTGTTGTCGGGACGTTCGGAGTCTGCGCAGTGATATGATTAGTTAGGGAGAGTAAATCATTAGACGCACATGCTTCTAGTGAGTTAGGATCCCAGAAAAACAGGGTCTCACTGAAGAATTCTCCCTGAGCAAATAAATTATCTTTATTGCTGAAAAGAAAGAAACTGCAGTCTGAGAATTACCGGTTTAGTAATGTTTTTATCTTCATTTCACTTAATTTATCAAGCTTCTGTATTCCTAGCACATATTTCGCCTTAATGTACTGATATATGAAAAATATATGGCTTGTGTTAGTAATACCAGCGATTATAATTATTTTTATTTTATCGCAATTTGATTTGTTTATATATATATATATATATATATATATATATTAATAGTTATCGCCATACTAATATGGCAGTCTTATAAATATAAGACTAAAGCTGTCGCTGATTAGCTCCAAGAGGCCATCGCCCCTAGCTAGCTATATGACACACGAACCTGCGTCCATTACAACCTTCGAACAGGGGAGGTCAGCCGCTTCACCTTGCTAGTCAGACATCTGCAGACATTTTTCAGGGTTGTTGCCCTTCATCAATGCAGCGTAGTCAGACTCAGCAGGTGTCGCTACTGAAATCTTTATTATAGGCACTAAGGCCCGAATTAAGAGGGGACATTACAAGACAGGACGTGGGGTACATAAATTAGAAAATCGAAAATTATGAATTGAAATGGATATTTATAATGGATTAGATGGAACGGCTTACGAGCCCCCCAAAACTCGCAGTTTCATTTAAAATACAATTTTACAATTTACAATTTTACAATTACATATATTACTCTGCTACGTCGGGCGCTCGTCTGTAATGTCTGGTTTTTCAGCTGTTATATACTCTATTAAGCTCTCCTGATCCACAATAGCTGGTAAGGTGTCATAACGTACATATAACCATTCAAATGCTTTACATTCAAACATTTTGCACACTGTCTCTTTCTCCACGATTACCGCCTTCCACAGATCATCATATATTTCTGGGTTCAACTTTACTTTAATTAAACCTTTCTTACCTGCCAACATCTTTTCCGTATTTTTGTCCTTGTCGTATAACATTACCACTCTGTGTTTCTTTCCCTTGGGTCTTCCTCCTCTCTTACAAGCTTTCAACTGCTCTTCCATTCTTCTGTCCCATTCTTCCTCTGCTGTTGGTTTTACCGGCTCACTCACTTCTGCTTTTGTATCCTCTTCTCCCGTTCAGTTTTCCTTCCCGTCAGTAATCTTATTTTTCGCTTTTTTCTTCTTCTTTTTTTGTTCTTTAGGTGGTGATTCCACCCGCGTTCTTTTTCTATTTTCTCTCTCCAACTCTTCACCACTTTCCGCATTATCTGTAGTAACGATTTCTCCCTCCTCCACACACGCATCTTGCAACTCATTCGTTAAAGTCTCCAGTGCTATCGTTTTCTCCTGTACTTCTCTCAGCGGACACACATCCTTCATGTGGCCTCTTATTTTGCATTTGTGACACACTGGGGGTCACCCCTCCACCACGACTCTGAGACGTGTCTCGTCGGGGAACACCAACTCCTCCGGGATGTTATACAGGTCAGGCATTGTAATGTGGACTAACGCCTGCACTGCATAACCCCACCACTTTATATCTTTTGAGTTTTCGATTTTCAACATTTCCACGTTTTCCTTGCAATTAAACACCACTGCTGCTAAAATCCTTTCCATATCTAGTTCGGGCGAAATCCCGCTTATTCTTATTCCGACCCGCAGTAGCTTGGTAAACACATCCATCTATCAGTTTTTAAAACTTTCGTTGCGCTCTTCCTCGCCTCGTCCTCGCTCTCAAAGTGGACGACCACCGTTGCGAACCTTCTACCTCTGTTATAGTAGGTAGACCCTCCTTCCACTCCTTCAAGACAGCATTCAACTTCCTCCATCGGTGCCACTTCCATTCTCTTCGCAGTCACGCTCCATGTTTTGTACGTTACAATCCGTTTCTCCGCCTCTTCCGCTTCTTCTTCGGGTGGTGCGACCTTCACGTAGTCACCCTCCCTCTTCAAGCTGTCGCAATACTTGTTCAAAGTCTCCCTCTCGACGATGACTTCTTCCAACTGCAATTCGTTCGCAACCAGTTTACACATTTTTCATCCGCCATTTGCAATATCTCTGTCCGAGCTTCCAATGTTCTCGTCGGACACACATCTTTCATGTGACCTCTAATTTTACACTTGTAGCACACTGGTGGTCTCCCCTCCACCACGACTCTGAGTCGAGTCTCGTCGGGGAACACCAACTCCTCTGGGGTGTTATACAGGTCTGGTATGGTTATATGAACCAAAGCCTGCACCGTATAACCCCACCACTGTACATCTTTCGATTTTTCTACTTTCAATATTTCAACGCTTTCTTTGCAGTTGAATACCACTGCCGCTAAAATTCTTTCCATGTTCAGCTCCGGCGAAATCTTACTGATTCGTATTCTTACTGCCCTTTTCCCACGATAACTTGGTAATAACATCCATTTTTCTGTTTTCAGTAATTGCGTGGCGTTCTTCTTCGCTTCGTCTTCGTTTTTAAAATGAACGACCACTGTTGCGTATTTTCTACCTCTATTATAGAAGGTAGGTTCTCCTTCAACTCCATTCAGACAGCGCTCAATTTCCTCTATCGGTGCCACTTCTACTTTCTTTGAAGCCACGTTCCACATTCTGTATGTTATAATACGTTTCTCTGCGTCTTTCGCTTCTTCTTCAGGTGGTGTGATCCTCACACAGTCACCTTCTCTCTTCAAGCTGTCGAAATAATTCTTCAAAATCTCCTTCTCGACTGTAACTTCTTCCAACTGTAGTTCGCTCGCAGCCAGGCCCTTGCCTGCCGCTCCCGCATACGTTTGGGTTTGCATTTTTGAGAAAAAAATTCCCAACGCCGCAACCGCTTCCACCAACGAATTCGATCTCACAACCGCAACTCAACAATAACGCTTTATTTACCTAGGAGATTACGGCAGCGTTACTGGATATTAATAGTTATCGCCATACTAATATGGCAGTCTTATAAATATAAGACTAAAGCTGTCGCTGATTAGCTCCAAGAGGCCATCGCCTCTAGCTAGCTATATGACACACGAACCTGCGTTCATTACAACCTTCGAACAGTTGTAATGGACGCAGGTTCGTGTGTCATATAGCTAGCTAGAGGCGATGGCCTCTTGGAGCTAATCAGCGACAGCTTTAGTCTTATATTTATAAGACTGCCATATTAGTATGGCGATAACTATTAATATCCAGTAACGCTGCCGTAATCTCCTTTAGAGAGACTTAGTAATTTTAATATTTCTATTATATATATATATATATATATATATATATATAACAGGAAAGAAACGGAGCAATTAACGTTGAGAAATTGATCATTGGTATTAAAAAGTCATTGTTTAATTGTTTAATTGTAGTTCAGAAACATTTTCAGCTGTTTCTGTTTATCAAACCAAGTTAAATTTGCATTTATACCTTATAGCTAGGGTTATACATAGTAAAGTAATACACCGGTAGTGTCTTAGGATACATTTATCCCTTTGATGGTTGAATAACCTCTAACTCATAATTTGCTTTATATATATATATATTATATATATATATATATATATATATATATATATATATATATATATATATATATATAATATATATATATATATATATATATATATATATATATATATATATATATATATATATATGTATATGTGTGTGTGTGTGTATGTATATATATGTATGCATGTATAAATATGTGTGTGTACGTACATCTGTCTATTTATTTTTCTCTCTCTCTCTCTCTCTCTCTCTCTCTATATATATAATATATATATATATATATATATATATGATCGGCTTCTTTCTCTGTTTCTGCCTAACAAATCTACTCACAGGGCTTTGCTTATATCGGGGGATATAGTAGAAGACAAGGTGGCTTACAGTGAGACCGAACCCGGAATCATGTGTCTGGGAAGCAAACTTCTTACCATGGGAGACAAACATAAAACATTACTCACTCACACACACACACACACACTCACACACACACACACACACACACACACACACTCACACACACACACACACACACACACACACACACACACACACACACACATACACATATATATATGGCGTGCTTCATCAACCATTTTCACTGACAAGGCATTACTCGGTCTGAGGCTATTGTAAAACACACTTACCGAAGGTGTCACGCAGTGGGACCGAATCCGAATCTACGTGACCGGAAAGCGAACTTTTGAACTACACAATTAAACCTGTGTGCGTGTGCGTGTGTGTGAGTGTGTGCGAATTTTGAGTGATCAGGATGTGTTATATATTCTCTGGAACATTATAATCTTTGAGTTATCTTCAATTTGATTTTAGTTCCCAGAACTTTCGCTTCTGGAATGTGGACATAGTTTTTTTTTTCCTTTTTACCTCATGCACAAATGTGCAGTAAATAAGTTCACTTTGCCATCTTTTGACTCCAATTTTTCTCCAATCACGCGGCACTATAATCATGCATCCTCTGCTATCGTTTTGGATCAACCAATATTTTTTGAGTGACAGTGTGTAGACAGAAATTTTGTGGAATCCCAATGGGTAGAATGGTCATATGTTGAGTCGTATACTTTATCCGTCGGCTGGTTTCACACCACCACCAGTTCGACGTCCACCGCGACCTACAATACCAACGCAACCACCACCACCATCCCCCACAACCATCCCCCCACCACCATCACTGCGGACAGTGCTACAACAAGCACGTCGTTCTTCGATGTCATTATCGGAATCCTACATTCTACTGGAAGTATTCGAGACCACTTTACCGTTCTAAGAAGAACTCCATTCTTACACCTCACTCCACCAACCGTCACTACAGTGGGCGGTCATGTGTAAGGGTAGAAGGAGCAGTCCTTCCTTTCCTGAATATGACATTTAAAATTTAGTTTGTTTTTTCTAACTTGAGCATAGGGCCAAAAGTTTGTTGGCGATGAAGTAGGTGATTAAAAAGACCCTAGCACTTTATTTGTTCTTTGTTTTTTTAAAAATATTTTAACAAAGCCGAAAGGCAAAGGGGATACCGGTAGGATTTGAACTCGAGATGTAAAGAGTCTGAAGAAATACAGCAAGGCATTTTGTCCGACATTTGAAGGAGAACGCAAATCCACTGCTCTAATTCTGATTTATTTTCTAAACGATATTAACGACAATATTGTATGAGGTTGATGCCAGTTGATTGACTTCTCTCAGACCAATATATCTTAGTGACTAATTCGATTCCGCCATGCGCTTCCTTCAGTTTCAAAAAGCAAAGTGAGAGGGGTTTTTCTTTTATTTTTAATAAACATATTTACAGAAAGAAATTATATTTCATTGAAAGATGGAATTCTTATGATTCTGCTCCTTTTAAAATCCTTGGTTGTAAAACTGTTTCCTTTATTACAATCTATTTCGTTAAATATATATTGGACAGAATGTCACACGGCTTTTTATTTTCTGCCTGTTGTGTAATCTCTCTTTGACTTCTTGTTTTTAGTCTTAATTAAAGAAAATCTCTTTGAAGAATACTCAC
>NC_043012.1:41836047-41871047 GCF_006345805.1 Octopus sinensis
TACAATATAGCAACATTGCTTAAAATATTTAACTATAGTACTATATGATAAGACTGCCCCTGTTCCATTATCAATGGTCTGCTAGTGGGCGACTCCCTTAATTGACAGCTAACATCTTGTTTTAAGTTTTCCTTTACCAAACCACATAATATTGCTTCTAATAAATCTTGATTTTTATGACTATACCAACTATGATTTCTGTCTGTTCCTTCAGCCCTACCCCTAACAGATACTGCCCGTTTGTTCTCTCAGCCTTAGATATACAAGGGTTTTGATAAACTAGTCTATAAATTAAAACTGACCCCATAAAAACAAAAAAATCAGTGAGAGGCAGAGTCTGTAACGATGTATATCTTCGTGATATCTTAGTAGCTTCTATGTTGGAGTGAAGGCAGCATGTTCTTTGTCTATATCCTTAACTTCTCGGAGATTTTAGGTATAATTATACTAATATGTCCAACTGTTCTAATTTAATTAAATTCTATGTATTTGTGCAGCTGAGGATTGCTCTGCATTTTAAATTGATGCAATGATTGAATTGTTCAATTAAATGGAGTTGCATGGAATGATTGTACTGCATTACCACTGATATCCTTGTTGCTTATTTTGATTTTATATATATACTAGCAGTATCGCCCGGCGTTGCTCGGGTTTGTAAGGGAAATAACTATATAAGCATTTTTAGAGAGTTACTTCCCTTATAAATTCGGGCTTTCTTAGCCATTTTTGTTTTGGTGTCTTCAAGCCATGAAGTCGTTGTTCTAAAAGAACGCTGGTTTCCTTCACAACGCATTACGACGTTGATTTCTTTACACTCTCTTCCCCACAGCTTCACGAGGGAGGGAAGGGGGAGAAGCAAACAGGTGCAGCTGTGAGCGTGGACGCCAACTCCGCCGCCATCGACACACGATGCATTTTATGCATTAAAATGGAATAAAAAATGATGTTAAATTATTTTTAAAATCGTAGACTCATCGTTGACGCGCGCTAATAGTCAGACGGGCTCGATATGAATCACGACTATAAGATATCCGAATTTGGTTAAACTGCACCGCAAAATGTGGGAGGAGTTAGGAATCTAAATCGAAGGGGACAGACACTCACACAACTAGAGTTTTATATATATAGATATATATATATATATATATCTTAGTTTCCCTGTGTATTTATGTATTTGAATGTATGCATGTATGTATGTATGTATGAATGTATGTATGTATGTATGTATGTATGTACCTGGTATTTCAATATTTTAAGCTTAGGACTCTTTCCTTATGAAATCTTAAATCTAAATCTTTGTCTAAATTTTATTTATAAAAGTTATTATTTGCTGACTTCTCTGATAACCTTTATCAAAAATTTTCAAAAGGAACACATAAGAATGTTCTGTGCTTCTAAGAATTAGATATGTTTGATTATAAAACAATCACTTTTTCGTCTGAGTATTAGGTTATTGGGTGTGTAGCATAGGAAACTTCGAGGTTTCAAATTTTAGAGTTTTATATAGACGCTTACTTTAAAATCAGTACATGAAGAGTCTGTTGATTCCAATATATTTAGATGCTTAAATTATACATATATTAATAGCTCTATCTCAAGCTATCGTGCACTCCCGTTTTCTTGATTGATATACAAAAAAAGGGACAGGGTATATGTTGCATGACTTAATTACACACGAACACACACACACACACACACACACACACACACACACACACACACACACACACACATACACAGTTCGTCAAATAGTTACATAAATATATATGTGTATATATATGTGTGTGTGTATCTGTATTCGTATGTGTGTGTGTGTATGTAACTGGTTCTATTTCTGGAAGAGACTGCATAGAGCCTAGTGATTCAAGTATTTGACTCATCCTCATAAAGTCGCGAGTTCAATTCGTGTGCAGGGCGGAGTGTTGCATCCATTAGCAAATCACTTCATTCCCAATTGTTTTAATCAACTCATATGTGTTGTGTACCAGCTACAATTCTAGTATGGCCTTTTTTCCTTTAGCTGTCACATCTGGTTTCAGAGTGTAAATGCCAAGGCGGTATCTGTGTCTGCTCGCAATCACACAGGGACCTATAATAACCAGCGAGAGCATGGTACACAGCCATATTCGCTTGCCAGTGACAGTTGGCTGTTTAGTTTATCTTTCATCTCTTGTTACAGTCATTAGACTGCGGCCATGCTAGGGTACCGCCTTGAAGGGTTTAGTAAAAAAAATCGACCCCAAAGCTTTTTTTTTTAAGAAGTTTGTTATTTGTTTTATTTGTATCTTTTGACAAATCGTAAATTATGAGGACGTTAGCAAACCAACACCAGTTATCAAGCGGCGGGGGATACAAAACACAAGCACAAAGACACACAC
This sequence comes from Octopus sinensis, assembly GCF_006345805.1. Classification (NCBI taxonomy): domain Eukaryota; kingdom Metazoa; phylum Mollusca; class Cephalopoda; order Octopoda; family Octopodidae; genus Octopus; species Octopus sinensis. The sequence goes on from NC_043012.1 coordinate 41,838,426, forward strand.
ACACATCAATGTGTGTGTGTGTGTGTGGATACACTTGCATTGGTATAGTGAATGTGTAGTCTACTTCAGTACGTTACTTCATTTTCTGTTCCTATATATGCGTGTGTGTGTGCAATATGTGTGTGTGTAATGTGAGTGTGTGTGTGCAATGTATGTGTGTGTGTGTGTGAGTAATGTTTCTGTGTGTGTGCGTGCGTGCGTGCGTGCGTATGTGTATGTGCTTTTGTGAGTGTGCATGTGATTCGATGTATGTGTTTAAGCCCGGAAGGCGTTTTATAAATTTTATGTCTGCTTCTAATAAGCAGTTGTATCTGGAGAATGCGAATCTGTCTGCTCTTTATTTGTTTTGGAGAACCCAAGCAATTCTGACTTTCTGTACATATCTGTCATTATGTAACAGTATATCTATGGCAATAGAAATTCATGAAGATTAAACTCTATAGCCTAGATTTAAGAGCTGTTGGTTTCTCTTAAGTTCTGTATAGATGTTCACATTTTTCGCAACTTTGACGAGACTTTCACGTCGGCCAGGCAGTGATGTTTACAACAATATATGACTTTTGTCCTCTTCTTATGCAACAATATCTGGGTTCTTATGTTTACACCGAGTTGCTAGTGTTATTGAAATGTTGTCCCGGAAAATTCCTGCTGTTCAGAAATATTCCAGGCAGATTTTGTTTAGGATTACAGTAGTTGCTTCAGTTCTTCCCGATAGCTCTGTGGACCATGCTGTCAGCCTATTGATGGCATCGATTATAGCATTTGGGGCCTCGGAAAGGTGTAGTGATTCAATTATCCATGAGTGAGGAATGGAGTCAAAATTCTTTTCGACTTACAGTCAGCAAGTTTTGCTGTTACTTCATCGTTGATGAAGAATTGTTCGACACAGCACTTGATTTCATTCCTCCTGCCTGTCCTTTAGTTACCACATTGTGTACTTCGTAGGAGTTCTGGGGGAATTCATTTAAGCAACCTATGTGTAACATACATCAAATGACAGAGACTTGTGTTCCCTGCCACCCGCTTTTTAGTCACAAGTGTGGTATGTGCAACTGTTAGCCAGTTTAGCACATCAAGCTCAATGTTCATTGTTCTTTTCAACATGTTAACGATGGTTGTCCTGTAAAAGATGATCTTTTTATACGAATAACCGATTATCGTGTCTCTCACATGTGATTTTCTGTTCGGCAGTTTTGCGAACACATTCAGGAGAGTTTCACTGTTGACATGACAACTTTTGTAGAAACGTTTACACAGTACTTACTCCGTAGGTCGTCTAACCACATTGCCCAAGGGCTGTGTTGTTTGCTTACATTCCAGACACCTCACCAAAATAACTACATTATCCGGAGAGCGATTTTTACGACCTTCTTGATGTAGTCTTTTATACCATTTGTAGAGAAAATCTTGCTTTTCATTGTAGTCATTTTTGATGGTTACTAAGTTTTTACATACCACATGTGGTCGTATTTAAGAGCGATCAATTTACCCGTTAGGGGCTCTTGTCTATTTTTAACATAGGACTTAGACAATCTATCATAAAGTTGCGGATCGATATATTCCTATCAACTCGTGGGGGAAAACATTCTCTCATGTAATTGTTTACAAATGAAGATATTGACATTTTGTTTCCAACTCTCAATTAGCTGTGCTACTTCGGTTGTTTTTATTCTTCCCTCATGTTTCTTGTTTGTTCATAATCAGTTACCTTTCGCTCGTGTGATGGCACCATGTGACAATAGGAATAACATTGAGGATGTTATTCCTATTGTCACATTCGGTCTCACTGCGTATTGTCTACGGTATTTTACGGTTTCCATCCGTAAAACATCCACTGATCCGGTCTGGTTTATCTTATGTCTGGTGTTGGTTTCGGAACAGAACAAACTATTTTTCTCGAGAGAATTGCACGTCTCGAAACAGTGAGTGTATTTTAAAAGGGTAAAGACCCCCTTCGGTCATGAATGACCATGGGATTACACCTAGAAAGTTACCCTCCTAGACACAAGTCCGGGCAAGGTTGTTTTATGGAAGACCAGCAGTCGCCCATGCATACCAGCCTCCCCTCTCCACACCACTGATGTTATCCAAGGGAAAGGCAACAGCAGATGCAGCTTGGCACGACGTCGCAACTCATTTCTACAGCTGAGTGAACTGGAGCAACGTGAAATAAAACTCGGTCATTCGTATGTATGTATGTATGTATGTATGTATGTATGTATGTATGTATGTATGTATGTATGTATGTATGTATGTATGCATGCATGTATGCATGTATGCATGTATGTATGCATGCATGTATGTATGTATGTATGTATGCATGTATGTATGCATGTATGTATGTATGTATGCATACACAGACACAACATACACAACTCTTTCTCACACACAAAGGTTAGCAACCTACTCATTAACAACCCTGCCCCGAGGACAACTAACAATTGATTGACAACTTGTGTACATATATATATATATATAGATACATATATAGTCAATGAAGGAAACAGAAGATGGATTTAGTACGAATCTTTATTCATCGCAACGATCGTTTCGGTACGTCCTGCAGCTGTCCCCTAGGGGTAGGGTATTGTGCAACACAACTAGATGCACAGTATCCTATCCCTAAAGGACAGCTGCTAGATGGGTCGAAATGATCGTTGCGCTGACTGAAGCTTCGTATTAAATCCATCTTCCGTTTCCTTCATCAACGATCACTGCGGAGCCTATGAACACCGACGTAGATCCTGTGAAAATTATATCGTAACTATTGATGACATCAGGTAGCCCAAACAGTTACACACACATACATATACATGGCTGGGGATTAGAATTTTGCTTCCTATCCACAGGTTCCTGGGTTCAATCCCACTGCGTGGCACATTGGGCAGCCTTTTTTACTATAACCTTGGGCCCACCAAAGCCTTGTGGATAGGGAAGATGGAAACTTAAAGAAGCCCGTAGTATATTTTCTTTTGTTTTTACTTTCTTTTACGTGTTCTGTAGTTGGACTGCAGCCATGTTGGGGCACCATCTATATGTATGAATGTGTGTGTGTGTGTGTGTGTGTGTGTGTGTGTGTGTGTGTGTGTGTGTGTATACAGCATATAAGAAAATGGAGAGGATATACAATCGACAAACATCAGTCAGTAAATATTCCATTATATCTATATCTAACTGGGTAAATTTCTAATTTACCCCCACCCATACCTAGTATTCAATTGCAATATTGCCATGCAATAGTAAGCACTTGGTTAAAAATACGTAGGTACACATCCAGTAGTATATTGGATATTTAATATCGCTTAGATGGTTTATTAGCCTCTAACTCATACAGAAATATATATGTGTATATATCGGTATATATATTATGTCTGTATATCTACTTATGTGTGCCTTTGTGTTTGTCTACACCACAGCTGGACAGTTGTTAGTGTGTTAACGTTTTCATCTGTTAACAGTTCGGCAAAAAGGGACCGATAGAATAAAGCACCAGACTCTAAAAAAATAAATACTGAAGGTCGATCCTCAGTGGAAGATTTATAATAATTGAAAAATAGAAGAGACATACAAAGAAATGTACCCTATAGTTGATGTTGAAATTCCAAGGAAGGAGCCTTGGATCTAGGTTAGAAACTGGATCTTTCTCTATTGGCAAGAAATCTTGAAATAAAACTGAACAACGACATACATACATATTTATAGACAGCAGGGTCTAAAAGTATTGTTATTTGTTTGGTGGGATATGAATGGTTTAGTCGACTTTGAACTTTTAAACCCAAACCAAACGATAGCAAAGGAGATCTACTGCGAGTAGCTTGAACGGCTTAAGTCTGCGCTAGAAGTAAAACGACCATCTTTGGTTTCAAGAAGAAAGGTGTTCTTCCATCAGGATAATACTCGCCACATACAGCAAGGATGACATTTCAAAGGTTGGAGCAGTTTAAATGGGAAACGATGCCACATCCACCATATCCGCCGGACATTGCCCCCACCAGTCTTCAAAATCATTTAATCGGAAAAAATATGAATTCTATAGACGCGATCAGAACAGTACTGGAGGAGTACTTTTCGTTACGGACAAGTGAATTTTGAAAGAGGGGCCTTACATGTCATCCAGATAGATGGAAGAGCATTGTAGAAAATGAAGGAGAGTTTATTTTAGATTTAAAAAGAACTTTATCTTAATTTTGAAAAAAAAAACAGAAGTATAAAAAAAACTGCATTATTTATGGAATGACCCAATACATAGAGTATATATATATATATATATATATATATATATATATATATATATATATATATATATATATATATATATATATATATACATATATACATGCATACATATATATATATACACACATATACACATATACATACACACATACGTATATAGATAGATAGACGGACAGATAGGTAGATAGAAGTATTTTTAAAAATCGCATTATTTATGGGATGACCCAATACGCATATATATGCGTATGTATCTATCTATCTATATGTGTGTGTGTGTATGCATGTATATATATGTATGTATATATAAAGAAACATTGGTTATAGTACAAACATTAAATTTGAGTCAACGACTTCATATATAACACCAAACCTCAAACATTAACATAACAGGATGTAAAAATATATATTCCAATAAAATAAAATACAAATAGAACGGCCTATCAATAAGGTAAATATAAACGACTAAAATTTCGTAAATTACCAAAAAACTCATAGACAAAGATAAATAAATGTCCAACGACTATAACAGTTTTATCAAACGATTAAAAATATGTTTTTAATATTTGAAAAATGTCGTTCTTGTGTGAGGGGAGTAAAAAGACTTTTTTCAAATATTTTTTTTAGATATTTTTAATCGTTTGATAAAACTATTTTAGTTGTTCGACATTTATTTTGGGGCCAAGCTTTTGGCCCAAAAGACTTAAGGGTGGCAAGGGATTCCCTTACACACAACTTACACTTATTTATATTTACTCTGAAGTAAGGGGGCTCTCGAAATAACGGACCATTTCAGAGAGTAACTCTTATCATTCCTCTTTAAATCGTGTATATAAGTGTAGTAGAATTATAGTATTTTTCATTCAAAAAACGAGCTCATGTGGGCCCTATACCTAGCCTTAAGTCTTTTGGGCCAAGAACTTTGAATAGATTTACTGAGGTGATCCCTTTTTGCAACCCTAGGTTTTCGTCTACCTTCTGAAAGTGTTCATCCTGATCAGGGGGCCATCGCCGCCGTGATGCACTTTAGTGTAATTGAACCGCGGTGGTGAGCTACCGAAATGGCCATTGATGTATGTGAATTTGACCTGTGGATGTCTATTTATGAACTTTGGACGTACTTGCGTGAGGGGAGTAAAATGGCATTTTTCAAATATTTTAAAAACATATTTTTAATCGTTTGATAAAACTTTTTTAGTCGTTGGACATTTATTTATCTTTGTCTATGAATTTTTTGATAATTTACGAATTTTCTGTCGTTTATATTTTACCTTATTGATAAGCCGTTCTATTTGTATTTTATTTTATTGGAATATATATTTTTACCTTCTGTACTTTTATGTATATTTATTATTTTTATGGGTTTGGGAACCACGGTGATTTTTTTTTTATATCTGATTAAATATTTGAGGTATGGTGTTATATATAAAATCGTTGACTCAAATTTAATGTTTGTTCTATAACCGATGCTTCATCTTCGTCTCATTTATATTTGAGCACTTTTGCAGTCTTATAAACCCTTTTATTTCCATTTGAAGAGACAATACAAGTCAAAAATTGTTAATTTGTAAATAAACGTATCTAAAAGAAACAAAATGATACAAATCTTCCGGGAAAATAGTTCCCTGTGTTTTGGATGATCTTCCTATGCACGATTAATATTTTTTTTATATAATCAGTAATCCTGAATGTAAAAAAAATTCTTTCTGAAAACTTGTATGTGTATATCTATCTTTGTATATAGATATATACATGTAAGTATATCTGTGTGTGTGTGTGTGTGTGTGTGTGTGTGGGTGTGTGTATTATCCGTTCGACTGCAAGAGAGCAGAAGGACGATAACGATTTACTTTTCTCCGTCTCACTGCCTCATGTCTGCCCCGTTTCTCTGTTTGCTTGTCTGTCTGTCACTGTTTCCTGTGTAACCTTGCTGATGGCAAATTTCTGTTACTAAAACAGCCATATTGACACACAGTGGTGTTCCGGGTGAAACGTCACTGTTAGCTTGGCAGCTGAATGTCGAATTGGAATGTTGAATTTACTTATGATACATTAACTGGCATTAAATGGGTGTAGTTATATAGCATTTTTGTGTCTGTGTTTGTACATTTATATACGTGTATGTGTGAATGTATGTATTGCATGTATGTTTGTGCATGTATGTATACATGTGTGTGTATATGTATATATATATATCAGTGGTTCCCAACCGATTTTTGGCCATGCACCACCGAATCATTTCTAAAATCCTGATGCCCCCTTGTGATATTTAATTTTTGTTATTCAAAATTTGTTTAATGTTTACAATATTACTCGGAAACAAAGTAAAAAAAATTGTGCAACGGATGTAAAAAAAAAATGTGTAGGAAACGAATATGAAAAACAAAATGCGCGGAAAGCAACGGGGTGGGTGAGGTCTTTGGAAAATTCACAAGATCCGAGACTTCCCTCATAAGGTTTAGGAAAATGCTTTTTTTTAAATGAAATTTTATATAAATACCTTTCAACCGGCATAGATTACGATTATTAAGAAATTTGTGGGAAAATCTTTTCCAATGTGTGGGAGAGGACCTCGGAAAATTCACAAGATCCAAATTTTCGTCCATAATTTGGTGACAGTTTATCGTGGATAATGGATATAAATCCAAATATTAAATATTCCTCTGAATTTTGACGAACTTTTTATACTTGCACTACTTATTTTATATATTTTTGAATCGACATAACTATAGATTTCTGAGCCCCCGACTTTGAATGATCATAACTTTGAGAAAAATGAATATTTTTAATGAAATTGTCTACGAATATGTGTTATATCATGTAGATTCGAAATATACAAAATTTGGGGGGGAAAGTGTTTTAGGAGGGATTGGTGTGGGGAATTTCGGAAATCTCACCGGAGTCCAATTGGTCTTAACTTTCAAGAAAATAGATATTTTTTAATGAAATTCTCTACACATATACCTCGGACGATGTAGATTCCGAGGACATAGGAATTTTGGGGGAAAACAACTGGAGGTTACTTTTGAGAACTGTTCCCCGCAAGCGGGTGTTTCTAAACCAGTTATCCATATTTGTTTCATTTTCTCCGTATTTCGTCTACAAGGAGGTTTCTAACCCCAATTTGATGTTTGCTACAAGAAATAATTAGACGAATCAATTTCATGGGGCTGTTTCTCTCTTGTCTTTTAATTTCATGCATAAATTGAACATCGGACAAAATGCTTTGAGATATTTAGTTATAGCGCTTTATCTACCAAGATCAAATCATACTGAAGTCAACTTTGTCTGTCAACCTTCTGAGGGTCAATAAAATATAGAACCAGTCAAATCGATAACAATTGTCTCAACCCCATCTTCATATGTAGGCCTTGTACTGAGGTTAGGAATCCACATTGTTTAATAATATCCTACATTTAGATAAAGACAAAATGGTATGCAATATAGTTTTCAATGCTCTGAGTTCAAATCCTACAGGGTCGATAAAAGAAAGTGCCTGTATAGAACTGGGTCGACGTAATTAACTAACTCTAAAAATTATGCCTTAATTAGGAAACATTAAACTTTAAAATACCGAAAGCCAGTGCTAATATACAGAGTTGTCGTCCGTTAAACGTTGTCATATGTTTATTTTGCAGTCAGTGGTCAACAGATGGCCGGAATGATGACCACTTCAATCGAAGACTTATCGCAATTACCTGTCTTGGAGGAAAATATCATTTTGAAACATTTACATGACAGATACTTACTGCAGAAGTACTATGTAAGTCTTCTTTCTCTACTTCTTCCTCATGATCATCATGATCATCATGATCATCGTCATCATCGTCATCATCGTCATCATCGTCATCATCGTCGTCGTCGTCGTCGTTGTTGTTGTTATTGTTGTTATTATTATTATTATTTTTGGTGTGTTGTCTTTTCTGTATTTGATGTAATTGGTTCTTAATGCTTGCTCTTAGGCAGCACTGAATAGAGCCTACGTTTCCCTTTTTTTAATGACTGTTAGCCATCCATAGCCATCTTTTTTCTCTGTATGTCCTATCTTCAACATTCCTATGAAATTGTCCGTTCTCGGCCACACTCAGTAAATTATCTAAATGCTTATAATATCAGAAGAGAATTAATTGATGGACGAATTAGGTTTAATATTTGTTTATAAATGGATTTACATGGAAACCTAAACACTGGCCAACCATTGTGATATCTCATTCGGGATATTTTCAGTTGTTCAATGTAAACAGATTCTCATACCTACGTACATACCTACCTACCTACCTACCTACCTACCTACCTACCTACCTACCTACCTACCTACCTACCTACATACATACATACATACATACATAATACATACATAAATACAAGCACTCAAACGTACATACGTACGTACATACAAACATACGAGTATGCAGTTATATGTATATAAACCATGTTCTGGCTTATATGTAGAAAATATGTACAGACCAGTGTGTATATAGGCATATAATTGTGCGTATGCTTGAGTGTGTCTATGCATGTGTATGTAATGTATATGTGTATGTATGTATATAAATATATATACATATGCATACATATATATATATATATATAATATATATATATATATATATATATATATATATATATATATATATAGTGACATATGTACATATGTAAATGTGTACATATATATATATATATATATATATATATATGTACATACACATGTGATTGTGTGTGTGTGCGTGTGTATGTGTCTGTGTACTTGCACAGCAAAAGATAGATTGTCGAGTAATCGGTCAAGATGCAAAATTCTAGTGCAAACATCTTGGGGAAATACTTCAAACATTGAAAAAACAAATCGAAAATTGATGATGATGATGATGATGATGATGATGATGATGATGATGATGATGATGATGATGATAATAATAATAATTTCTACTATATACAAAAATCCTGAAATTTGGTGGGAGGGGATTTAATTTATCAACCGCGAAAGGATGAAAGGCAAAGTCGACCTAATAATAATAATTTCCGAAATTATTAGCGAAAGGAAAGAAAGAACTAAGACAGTAAGAACTATGATTATATATTAACATTATAAGATAATTTGAAGACTACAGATCCAATCGATCAGTGGAATTGTAAAAATCTGTAAAACTTTCCAGAAATTTATAATTTTAAGTATACATGAGCATGTCTAGATATGTAACTATATACATGAGAATACATATATAAAACAAAACATACAAATATGCACATATACATACATACATGCATGCATACATACATATTTACAATGTATTCTGCGAAAAAGACTGTGCTGAAATAAACTTAGAAAACCCGTCTGTTGTGGAATACATTCATAAACACCAACTCAAGAAGGAATATTGGTGGAATCAGACTCACTACTTCATGATTGTGAGCCCGATGCTCTAACCACTGAGACATGCTCCTTCACATATGTGAAGGTTCACAATCATGAAGTTGTGGGTTTGATTCCCGGACTGGATTGGGTGTTGTGTTCTTCTCAAAAAACAAAAAATAAATATATATTAGTGTGTGAGTGTGTGTGTGTACAGGGAGAGAGAGAGTGAGAGTGAGAGAGAGAGATGTTCAGAGAGAGAAAACATAAATGCACAAACATGTACACACACACACACACACGCACATACGCATATCTATGCATGCATAGAAATGGACAGACAGATAGATAGACAGACAGACAGATAGACAGATAGATATGCAGATAGATAGACAAATAGAAAGATAGATAGACAGACAGATAGATACATAGACAGATAGACAGATAGAGAGATAGAGAGGCAAACAGATAGATAGATAGATAGATAGATAGATACATAAATAGATAGATAGATAGATAAGTTTCTTTATTGGCCACACAGGGCTGCACACAGATGGGACAAGTTACAAGGTAGAGCTTTTCTTTTGGGGGATGAAAAAAACAAAAAACAAAAAAACAAAAAGGGGGGGGGGCGTAGGTTTTCGATCAAGAGGGATCGTAAAAGGGAAGAAAAGAACAAAAAAAAATAAATAAAATAAAAAAGAAAAAAACAAAAAAAAAGAAAAGGAAAAGGAACAAAAGAAAAGAGAAATGAAAAAAGAAGAAAAAAGGGGAAAAAGGGGAAGAGGAAAAAAAACGATCAATAGGGATCGTGTATCACAGTGTTATGATATATGGTGTAAAGGGGAAAGCAAGTAAGGTTTATCCGTGGGAAGAAAAGCCTACGAAAAAGACCACGGTAACCTTGGTCAATATTGTTATATGTTACCACATTTGTTTGCAAGTGGGTAACCCTCTGTTTTCAATTTCTGGGTTCATAGGATTATGCTCAAGGTGGCTTCGTCATTCATACGTGCCATACTTCCTACATTCACCCATCTTTTTTTAAAACATTCGCTAGACAAAACTTGCCTCTCTACTCTCACTTTCCTTTTCAAGTGGTACTTGAAGAAGTTGATGAGAGATTGACCAGAGAGGAAAGTGTTTGTCTCCAATCCTTTCAGACGCGTCCACCAGATACATTCTTTCGCCATAGCCACAAGGATGATGAAAATAGCTCTTCCTTCCCGTTTGAAGGAAGGAGGCGTGACAATATTGACGATAGACTCAGCTGATAAACCGACTCGCCCACACGTGACAGCAGTTGTTCGACATAAGCCCCCAGGTCGGAAATTGTTGGACACTGCACGATTGCGTGCAGAACGGTTTCGTCGCTCTGACCGCATTTCGGGTAGGTCGGCCCCGTGTTTCTCGAGCCGTGTCTGTAGAGCTTATCCCGAACGGGTAGCGCTTCTCGGTAGCACTGCCAGGCCAGGGATCTCTGGAAGTTGTCCATGGGCCCTGGCCCGAAAGTCGTCCGGAATAGGCGGGTCAGGTACTCCTCGTCGACGTCCAGGTTCGCCCCGAGCTGTCGTCGTACCTCCCCTCCACTAATCCCCTATAGAATGCTTTGGTGTGTTGAAGTCACTCAAGGTCGACCCAGACGGCAGAGTTGCTTGAGAACAACGCGACACTCGCGTGCTATTCGCCCTTCTCGCCTCTTTTTGATCCACGACTGCAGTTCGGTCATGGAGACGAGCTGCGGGAAAGCGTGCTTCACAAACGGCGACCACACCTGTTCACCGTCGTCTACGAAGAGCCTGAGATGTCGCAGTCTCAGCGCGTGTCTGCGCATCATCAACCACGGCATGCCCAGTCCTCCTTTTAACGGGTGTTGACAGCAAATGGATCGCCTGACCATCGGGACGCATCCTTTCCACAAGAAGCGAAAGAGAATGCGTTGTAGTTTGGTGATGGTAGGGTCGGGACAAGGCACGACGGTCAGGCGGTAGTAGATGACAGACGCGATGTACGTGTTCGCCACCTCCGCCCGTCCTTTTAGGGACAGTTTCCTCTCGGCCCATTGCCATGCGAGAGTGACCACCCTACTCGTTATCTCGTTCCAGTTCTTCTCCACTTGGAGGTCCGGACCAAACCAGACCCCGAGCAACTCAACCGGGCCGTCGGTCCAGCGTCCCACGACGGAGGCGCTGGTGGACGGCATGGGCTTGCTTCTCCAGGTGCCTAGTCGCAAGCCCACTGACTTTTCCCGGTTGATTTTCGCTCCTGTCACCGCTTCGTAGTTTTTCAGTGTCTCGCCGACCTGCTCGATGTGCTCGTGGCTAGACACTATGACGGTGACGTCGTCCGCGTATGCAGACACGCTCGTCCCGCATCCCAGTTCTCGTGGGATGCCCCTCAAAGTTGCCAGCTTCCGCAATAATGGCTCGAGAGTCAATACGTATAGAAGCGACGAGAGGGGGCATCCCTGACGGACCGAACGTGCGATGTCGAAGGGTCTCGATAGATGTCCATTCACGCGAATTACCGAACGGATGCCTCTGTACAAAGCGGCTATCCAGCCGCGGAAGACGGGACCGGAGCCAGCCGCTCTGAGGACCGCCTCCAAGTAACGATGGTCCACCCTATCGAAAGCTTTCGATAGATAGATAGATAGATAGATAGATAGAGAGATAGAAAGATAGATAGATAGATAGATAGATAGATAGATAGATAGATAGATAGATAGATAGATAGATAGATTGACAGATAAACAGATAAACAGACAGATAGATATGTAGATAGATAGGCAGATAGATAGTTAGATAGATAGGCAGATAGATAGATAGATAGATATGTAGGCAGATAGATAGATAGGTAGATAGATATACAGATAGACAGACAGACAGACAGACAGACAGATATATAGATAGATAGATATGTTTCTTTATTAGCCACACAGGGCTGCACACAGATAGAACAAATTACAAGGTAGAGCTTTTCTTTTGAAGGTTTAAAAAAAAAAAGGAAGGGGGAGTTTCGATCAAAAGGGATCGTAAAAGGAGAGAAAGAGGACAAAAAAAGGGGGGTTAAAAAAAAGGGGGAGAGGAAAAAAAAATTGATCAATAGGGATCGTTATCACAGAAATGTCAATATGAAGTGTAAAGGGGAGGACAGGTGAGGTTTACCCGTGGAAAGAAAAGCCTACGGAAAAGACCACGGTAACCTCGGTCAATGGAGTCACATGTTATATTTCTTTTTTTTTTTTTTTTGCGAATAAGCAACTCTCTGTTTTCAATTTCTGGGTTCATAGGATCATGCTCAAGGTGGCTTCGTCATTCATACGTGCCATTCTTGCTACATTCACCCATCTTTTTTTAAAACATTCGCTAGACAAAACTTGCCTCTCTACTCTCACTTTCCTTTTCAAGTGGTACTTGAAGAAGTTGATGAGAGATTGACCAGAGAGGAAAGTGTTTGTCTCCAATCCTTTCAGACGCGTCCACCAGATACATTCTTTCGCCATAGCCACAAGGATGATGAAAATAGCTCTTCCTTCCCGTTTGAAGGAAGGAGGCGTGACAATATTGACGATAGACTCAGCTGATAAACCGACTCGTCCCACACGTGACAGCAGTTGTTCGACATAAGCCCACAGGTCGGAAATTGTTGGACACTGCACGATTGCGTGCAGAACGGTTTCGTCGCTCTGACCGCATTTCGGGTAGGTCGGCCCCGTGTTTCTCGAGCCGTGTCTGTAGAGCTTATCCCGAACGGGTAGCGCTTCTCGGTAGCACTGCCAGGCCAGGGATCTCTGGAAGTTGTCCATGGGCCCTGGCCCGAAAGTCGTCCTGAACGGGCGGGTCAGGTACTCCTCGTCGACGTCCAGGTTCGCCCCGAGCTCGTCGTCGTACCTCCCCTCCACTAAACCCCTATAGAATGCTTTGGTTGTGTTGAAGTCACTCAAGGTCGACCCAGGACGGCAGAGTTGCTTGAGAGCAACGCGACACTCGCGGTGCCATTCGCCCTTCCTCGGCCTCTTTTTGATCCACGACTGTAGTTCGGTCATGGAGACGAGCTGCGGGAAAGCGTGCTTCACAAACGGCGACCACACCTGTTCACCGTCGTCTACATAGAGCCAGAGATGTCGCAGTCTCAGCGCGTGTCTGCGCATCATCAACCACGGCATGCCCAAGATAGATAGATAGAGAGAGAGATAGACAGATAGGCAGATAGAGAGGTAGATAGATAGGTAGCTAGCTAGCTAGCTAGATAGAATGATTGGAAATAAGACAGATACAGATAGATGGATATAATAATATGTATAATAATATGTATGAATGTGTGCATGCGCGAGTGTGTGTGTTTGTGCGTGCATAAAACGAGGGAAGACTGTTATATATATATCTAGCAGAAAAATGCAGGGGGAAGTGAGAGAAAAAGGGATAGAAGAAAGACAAAAGGAAAGGAAAGAAAGGAAGAAGAAAAGTAAGTGAAAAGGAAAGAGAGGGGAGAGAGAGACTGTGAGTGAGAGAGAGAGAGAGTGAGAGAGAGAGAGAGAGAGAGAGAGAGCATTTAAAAAGATTGAGCTAATAAAAACCTTTATCTAACTGTGATTTCGATAAATCGTGTTTATGTGTTTACCAAGATTAAGAAACGCCCAAAGATGATGTTAAAATAAGTCTTTGAGTTGAAATTCCTGTTGGCCAGCTCACACTAAATATTTCGACGACCCAAAAGAACGCCTGACTGGGGTGGCACCGGTTTGGAGAGGAAAAATTAAACAAAAACTGCGCGTGTGTGTGTGCGCGCACGTGTGAGTGTGTTTGTATGCGTGTGTGTGATGTGTGTTGTACATATATACGTGTGTGCGTGTATATGTATATATATGTATATATATACATGTATACGTGTATATAGAGAGTAGGAAGAGCCACATATGTAATACATACATATATATATATATAATATATATATATATATATATATATAATATATATATATATATATATATACGTATATAAACATGTACATAAACGCGCATTCGCACATCTACAGACACAGGTAGATAGATAGATAGATAGATAGATAGATAGATAGATAGATAGATAGATAGACATCAACATTATACACACACACATACATAAGTGTTGACTGTTTTTTAGTTTGTTTTGTCTTTCTTTTTTCGTTTTTTTTTTGTATAAAACTTGAAGGGTAAACCATTTCATTGATCCCAGAGGAATTGGATGAAAAGAAATCGAAATTTTATTTGTTTTGTCTTTCTTTTTTCGTTTTTTTTTTGTATAATTTTGATAGACTGGTGTTATAATTCAAAGGTGGTCCCTATATTGACCTTGCAGCCTGCTGTTAAACAAATGGATCGGAAACATGTTATATACGAAACAAGTTAAATTAATTCTAACTCTCACACATACTCACATACAAACACACAAATACACACGCAGATATATATGGAAGGATGACAGGAAGACGGTCAGAACGGAATAAAAGCTCTAAAATTTATCTGTGTTTGTCCTAAATTCTGAGATCAAATTCCACCAGAATAAAATTTCGATTTCTTTTCATCAATTCCTCTGGGATCAATGAAATGGTTTACCCTTCAAGTTTTGCCTTCCAAACAATACAGTTTCATCTCATCTTCAAATGGGTGCACTTTGTTATAAACCACAATTACAATCATCATCATCATCATCATTGGCAGCAGCGGTTTTATACCAGATCAGTCAACAGTTGCACACACACACACACACACACACACACACACACACACACACACACACACACACACACACACACACACACCACATACATAAGTGTTGACTGTTTTTTAGTTTGTTTTGTCTTTCTTTTTTCGTTTTTTTTTTGTATAAATTTGATAGACTGGTGTTATAATTCAAAGGTGGTCCCTATATTGACCTTGCAGCCTGCTGTTAAACAAATGGATCGGAAACATGTTATATACGAAACAAGTTAAATTAATTCTAACTCTCACACATACTCACATACAAACACACAAATACACACGCAGATATATATGGAAGGATGACAGGAAGACGGTCAGAACGGAATAAAAGCTCTAAAATTTATCTGTGTTTGTCCTAAATTCTGAGATCAAATTCCACCAGAATAAAATTTCGATTTCTTTTCATCCAATTCCTCTGGGATCAATGAAATGGTTTACCCTTCAAGTTTTGCCTTCCAAACAATACAGTTTCATCTCATCTTCAAATGGGTGCACTTTGTTATAAACCACAATTACAATCATCATCATCATCATCATTGGCAGCAGCGGTTTTATACCAGATCAGTCAACAGTTGCACACACACACACAACACACACACACACACACACACACACACACACACACACACACACACACACACACACACACACACACACACACATTATTGAGTGAGATAGCATTGTGTGCCATTAAAGTGATATACGAAGCCCAGTATAACCATCATGGCTACCCGTCTGATAAAGGCACACCAGGCACATGCATCACTACCATATGTGCTTGACATGGTGATCTGATATCAAGATTAACAGTGCATGACCTTGCAGGTAGGGCCCAGTTTCTTCAGGCCGAGTTGCCCATCCCGCTCAAAAGCTCCCTTAAAGAAGGTTACTTAAGAATGATGAACAAAACACCCGTTTCCAGAGGTGAATTATCCAAACCCCAAAGAATTCCCCTCAACACATGGCTATGATGCACCTCCACAACTTCTGCTCGTGATCAGAGATGTACATATCGTCATCTACAAAGGGACATGCTCAACTAGTTACGGTCAAACAACTGACAAGCAAATATGTGGTATTGAGCAGAATATTTGCTGTAACCCATCTTTTTATACCAAGACAAAACAATGTACATGATAACACTTCCGATCAGTTAAGATCAAATGCCGTGAGAGCCACTGCCTGGTACTGCATCATGGCATCTATCATCATCATCATCATCATTATTATTATTATTATTATATTATTATTATTATTATTATTATTATTATTATTATTATTATTATTATTATTATTAGTAGTAGTAGTAGTAGTAGTAGTAGTATGCACACATCTCTATATATATAAACGGTAAAATGTCTGTCTATGTGTGTGTGTATCCTTTATACAAATCCACAATTTTTCAGTTAGAGGGCTCGCACTTTCTATGGTCATTCAAAACCGTCCAAGGGTAGTCGTTCACATCTTTACATTTCCCCAGTCACCCCGCAAAGCCATTAAAAATCAATAGGAGTGACTTTTTGTGATTTTTCTATCCAAAACCCAATCAAAATGCTCGAAACTTGATATGCCAATTGAATGCCAGCTAGCTGTATGTGACTGGTCGGAGATTTGGACAGTACTCGCGTGTATGTGCGCACGCACGCAGCTGTATATGCATGCACTAGCACTATGATCCGGCAACGCCGGGTCATAGTGCTAGTACATATATACAACTGTAGAGGCACAACTGTATATACATACATTTAAACATATATACACAAGCCTATCTATAATATTCTGTTACTGGTTACAGTGAAGGGACCGCGGCCATGTTAGTCCATCAAGGCTCAGCATATCAATATCATTGCAGATATTTATTTTATCGATCTGCATTTATCGATTCAACCTTGCTACTCATCAAGTGGTCGTTCAAAATTAACTTTATATAAAAAAAATAGAAAAAGAAACCATTTACATGTATATACACATACGGCATACATACATACGTCATACATACATACATACATACATACATACATACATACATACATACATACATACATACATACATACATACATACATACATACATATATACATACATACATATACCTGTGTCTACCTTTACGTTTAATCATGTCGACCCAGATGTCGACTTACGAATGTCTAAAGCATATTGTTCTGAATCGATAAATGCAGATCGATAAAATAAATATCTGCAATGATATTGATATGCTGAGCCATCAACTTCAAGTGTCTAAAACCCTTGAAATTGATGGACTAACATGGGCGCGGTCCCTTCATTGAAGCCAGTAGCAGAATATTATAGATAGGCTTGTGTATACATATGTATGTACATCTATGGTTGTATATAATATATGTGCGTGCCTATTTACGGATTCTTTTTTTAATATGCTAGACCACTGGTTTTAATTGATAAATATTGATTTCTACCCTTAATTAATTATATATATATATATATATATAATGAAGGGTGAAATTAATTAATTTGGAATAATTATCAATTACACCAAGTAGTCTTCGGCGTGTGAAAGCCTCATTCGAGGAGAATTTAAGTAATACTAAGCAATAAAGGGTTTAGCAACGAATTGCCTTACCACATACCGAATTTAGAAATAGCAGTCAAAGAGTTATAGCTATTTCTTCTACTAAAAAGGGAGATCTCAGTAAAAACAGCAATTGGAAGGCAGACACAAACAGGTAAGAGAGAATGAATTGACGGCAATCTATCATACAATTTTAAGTTATCTACGGACGTACGTTTCGAAATCAAGTTTTTAGGAAAGGATAAGAATTAAATATTAAATAATTCTATCTTACCAAAACTTCTTTTCTCTTCAGCGTAGAATACTATAATCATAAATGATTATATATTGAATTTTGAGATAGAATTATTTAATATTTAATTCTTATCCTTTCCTAAAAACTTGATTTCGAAACGTACGTCCGTAGATAACTTAAAATTGTATGATAGATTGCCGTCAATTCATTCTCTCTTACCTGTTTGTGTCTGCCTTCCAATTGCTGTTTTTACTGAGATCTCCCTTTTTAGTAGAAGAAATAGCTATAACTCTTTGACTGCTATTTCTAAATTCGGTATGTGGTAAGGCAATTCGTTGCTAAACCCTTTATTGCTTAGTATATATATATATATATATATATAATTCATAAATGAGGGCAAAGGAAAACAATTCTAATGCCAAATATGCCGAAAAATTGGACTTATTGTCCATTAACCATATAATTTTTTCACAATACGCACGCTACTCGAAAAAAGGTCGACAGTAATTTCTAAAAAATTCCATTATTACCATATCGGACCATATGTGGCAAAAGAAATAAATGAGATACTTACTCATACCCATGGAAGAAGCAAATACTAAGTCATGGGCACAACTAAGTACCCCAAATACATCCAAAATAGAAATACTCCGGTCCATTCGAGGCACGTGCGATTTGAACTGAGGCTCTCACAGAGTGAGTTAGTTAGTTCGGAAGTGAACGCTTAAATTTATATCAAATGTGAGGATAAAATTCTTTTCGAAAAAAAAATATTTACTCGAAAAAGACCTTATCAATGGCCAGCATATTAAAAAATACTTTTAACGGTTAAATTTATAAACAATTCATAAATGAGGGCAAAGGAAAAAAAATTCTAATGGTTTTTTTCGAGAAAAATTTTTTTTTCGAAAAGAATTTTATCCTCACATTTGATATATATATATATATATTATATATATATATATATATAATATATATATATATATATATATATATAATCAAGGTGCTGTTCCAGCATAGCTGCATTCAGCTGAATAGAATAAAAGAATATATATATACTAGCAGTATCGCCCGGCGTTGCTCGGATTTGTAAGGGAAATAACTATATAAGCATTTTTAGAGAGTTATAGCCAAAAAATAGCAAAAAATGCATTAAAAATGGAAAAAATATGATGGTAAATTTTTTGAAAAATCGTTGACTCATCGTAGACATTTTTAGAGAGTTACTTCCCTTATATAATAGCGAAAAAATGCATTAAAATGGAAAAAAAACGATGGTAAATTTTTTTTAAATCGTAGACTCATGTAGACGCTTTCTTAGCCATTTCTGTTTTGGTGTCTTCAAGCCATGAAGTCGTTGTTCTAAAAGAACACTGGTCTCCTTGACAACGCATTACAACGTTGATTTCCTTACACTCCCTTCCCCACAGGTGCAGGTGTGAGCGTGGACGCCAACTCCGCCGCCATCGACACACGAAAAATTATGCATTAAAATGGAATAAAAAATTATGTTAAATTATTTTTAAAATCGTAGACTCATCGTAGACGCGCGCTAATACTCAGACGGGCTCGATATGAATCACGACTATAAGCTACCCGAATTTGGTTAAACTGCACCGCAAAATGTGGGAGTAGTTAGGAATCTAAATCGAAGGGGACAGACACTCACACAACTACAGTTTTATATATATAGATATACATAGCGCAGTAGTGGTGAGATGTGACAGCAAAGAAAAGCATACATTCACTCTCTGCATGCAATTAGACTCGGAAAGTTCGTGAGGAACCCATTGACCCAATTTGCTGACTTTTCCGATAGCACACAGGTCTCAATGAATGGTTGAATGACCAAATCCAAGCTTCTCTGCTAGTTCCTCAACAGTTACGATGAGATTTTGTTCCACCAGGGTTTTCAGGATGTCCTTGTCGAGTTCTACAGATCTTTCAGGATGAGGCTCGTCTTCTAGGCTGTTCCAATATAGCTTTGAAAAAAATAGCTGTTAAAATCGAAATGCACTCTTCAAAACTTGCACTATGAATAAGGACAAGATAAAATTACTACCTGCTTTTATAGCAAGTTAATATAAGTAGTTTATCCCATTCCCCTCTGACTTTTAGTTCAAGCTGTTGAAAAAACCGCATTATTATATATATATACATACATACATACATACATACATACATACATATACACACACACTCTCTCTCTCTCACACATGCACACATTTATATTCTGTTA
This sequence comes from Octopus sinensis, assembly GCF_006345805.1. NCBI lineage: Eukaryota > Metazoa > Mollusca > Cephalopoda > Octopoda > Octopodidae > Octopus > Octopus sinensis. Next base: position 41,858,774 of record NC_043012.1, read on the forward strand.
TTCTTTTATATGTTTCAGCCTTGAGGTTGTGGCCATGCTGGATCATGTGTGTGTGTGTGTGTGTGTCTATCTGTCTGTCTGTATGTATATATGTATATGTATGTGTGTGAACAATAATATTTTCAACAGATGTGTTGCAAATGTATCTGATTGTTCTCAAGCTTCAATACTGTGTGTGTGTGTATGTGTGTGTGTGTGTATGTATGTATGTATATGTATGTATGTATGTATGTGTGTATGTATGTATGTGTGTGTGTGTATGTATGTATGTGTGTGTGTGTGTATGTATGTATGTATGTATGAGTGTTCCTCAAATCACTATCTCTGGCTATTTACTCTCTTCCAAGAACATTTTCACTCACACTTATGTGTTAGCTTCCCATACATTTTACTCATGTATCTATCAGCGTGATAGAGAGAAACAAATATTACATCTAGTTTCATTTTATTCGTTGCCCACTGTGTGTGTGCGTTTGCGTGTGCTGTAAACCAGACTAAGAAAAGCATTTGACACACACACCAGAATGTGAGTTTTCTGTAAATTTTGCTTAACTGGAGTTTAAATTTTAAAAACTGGACCTGGCATGACGCGATGCATTGTACTCTTAAAAATGCAAGGTAAATTGTAATTGAAGAAATCCTATATATATATATATATATATATATATAGAGAGAGAGAGAGGGGGGTGACCGAAAGTCACTCGACAGTAAATCAAAATTGCGTAAGTACTCTCTGTATTTCTGTATTGATTCGCATAGAAGGACTTCAGTTTGAACAATTTTCATGATGTTTCATATTTAGATACTTTTAATAAATTCATTCATTTGTTAAACCTAAATAAATTTTGGAATTAAATGGATAGATTCAAAAGTAAGATGGAGTACGATTCGACAGCTTTTTAATGACCTCTACACACCTGTTTCGATACAACATAGATCCACATACATACAGGATTTAAATTTAAATTAAGTAACGGTTTACCTGTATAATAGGACCTAATTTTATCTCCTCAGGTGATATAAAATCGCTGTCTTTTTTAGTTTTCACACGCGAAGAATGCCTGAGCCTATAATTGGTTGTATACCATAATACTGCGGGGTATCTGGTAATTCTAAGGGCGAACGAGCTCTACTTTGTACTCTAATACGTTCTTAACGGAATATATATATATTTATATATACATGTATTTGTGTGTGTGTGTGTACATATGCGTGAGTCGACATCGTTGTCTTTGTTTAGTAATCATTTCTGGCAGGGGCAGATGTGGGTTACAAGACTTGCTTTTGATCTGCAATAGTGATGGCATCCGCTGCAGGTGAATCTACTTGAGGCAACAGAGGAGTTACTCTTCTCATGTCCGCTTTCCTATTCTCTTTGCTGTTTCTCCTCAATAACTGGAATTATTAGCTTCAGCGTTCAATGCCATTCTTCGCATCACAAGGCCTTCTCATCGTAGCTGTCTAAGGAGATGCTAGAGTTCTTCATATGTCCCTTCAGCACATCCTTGTATCAAAACCATTGGCCATCATGGCTCCCCCTACTTAAAGAAACTACTTTTGGGAGCCTCCCGCATTCCATCCTGAAAACTTGTCCCTCCCACCGCAGCTGCGATGAGGTGATGGGGATCTGCACACTAACTGCATCATCGCGGCGCATGACCTCTACACCACGATTGCAATCCTGCAAGACGGAGTTCAGATGATGATGTTGGACTCGCGTCAGGAGTCCTTGACGTTGTGTAGAGAAGGCAAAGGAGCACTGCAACACCTTTACACCTTTACCTTCGTGTTGCGTGCAATGTCATGGCAGCTCCATAGACGCTTGTCAAGAGGGCTAAAATCCTTTTAAGCAGATTGTATTCGCTCCTCAACTTTGAGATCTGAAGGGTTAGTACAAGTTACTGCGCTCCTGAGATTGTTAAAGGCTTCAGTGTACTTTAGGGTCTTCCCGTGTACTGTCACTTGGAGGGAGTTGGAAGAGCAGCCCGGTCTTCGAAGGGTTCGTCATGTGTGTATTCATATGCTAATATATATTCTTGTACTTGTTTCAGTCATTTGACTGCGGTCATGCTGGAGCACCATCCTGAATATTTTAGTCGAAAGAATTGGCCCCAGTACTTATTTTTTAAGCCTACTACTTATTTTGTCGGCCTCTTTTGCCGAAACGCTGGATATACAGGGACGTAAACACACCAACACCAGTTTTCAAGCGGTGAGGTGGGTACAAACACACACACACACATATACGACGGGCTTCTTTTAGTTTCCGTCTACCAAATCCACTCACAAGGTTTTGGTCGGTCCGAGGCTATTGTAGAAGACACTTGCCCAAGGTGCTGCGCAGTGAGATTGAACCCGGAACCATGTGGCTGGAAGCAAGATCCTTTCCACATAGCCAAGCCACCCCTCTATTTGTATATATAAGTGTATCTTTGCATGTATGTAGGGTGTATATATATATATATATATATATATATATATATATAAAACATTATTGGTGAATTGAAGAAATGGAGCTGAACGCAGATTGAACAGAAATCGTTTTATTTCATTCTACACGTGTTTCGAAAGGCACAAATTACCAAAATCCGATTGAATAATGGGACCATATTGTGTCTTTCTCTTCAGGAAGAAAAAAGGAAATCCGTTGGAAAAACAAAAACAGAACAGAGGCAGAGCAAAAAACAAATCGAACTGTGCTCCTAAGAGCCCATGTCGAAACTGTTTATCAGTGTATGTTGAGAACCGGTGGCTGAAGAATTCAACAGGTCAGGCATCGGTCAATCAGTGATTTTTGCTACTAAGGTATCGGTTAAACTTTTGATTAATCTACTACAAGATTATTCATCTTTCTATTTCACATAATATATATATATATATATATATACTTATTTAAGTTTTTATGTGTATATGTTTGTGTTATGCATATACATATGTGTATGTACGTACGTTTGTTTGTGTGTATGAGTGTGTACGTTAGTGTGTTCTCGATTATTGAAAGGGACAAAGAAATACAACTTGGATTCAACTTATGTACTGGAACAGATCACGTGATGTGTTCATGGTGTTATACTGTAAACAGTTCGACGTCATTTAAACCCCCACCAAGACACGCGCGCGCGCAGATACACATTTACACAAGCACACTTAAAGGCGTGTATTTTGACATCATCGGCCCTTTTCTTTGTGTGTGAGGGCGAATCAACAAAACGTAAGAAATGGGGTCGTTTCATAACGGTTCTGATATAATGTTTAAATTACACAGAACCACGCACACCCAAGGCAGCCTCACGCTGACGCACTGCCACCCACTTACACACACACATACACGCACGCGTGTTCGATCCGATGAATATTTGATCTGAAATTGTTGCTTCGGAATATATGTATGATGCACGTGTGTGAGTGTGTATGTATTTGTATGTTTGAGTGTATATGGGTTTGTGTGTGTGTGAGAGAGGCAATCGTTCAGGTTCAAATGATATTGCTACTCTGCGAAAAGAAAAAAAAAGAACGACAAAAAAAAAAGAAAACTACGATAAAAAACTTAAGAAATCGTTCGAGGGAACGGGAACCAACGATTCCCTTTCGTTTAATGTCCCTTTCTTTTAATGAAGAATATCATCGATGTTGAGAGTTTACATCTAAAATACTATGCGCAGTAGGTTAATTGGCATTAGACTGTTCTCTAATCTAGAGAGCAATGCGTCGTTCACTTTGACAACAGAAACTTGTCGAGGAGCATGGAACTTTTGAATATCTCTGATCTTCAGTTCACAAGAAATGGTTACAAAATGTCTATGTCTCGACAAGTTTCTTTTACCGAACTGGAAGACGTGCTCCTCGGTGGATTAGTCTTCTCATATTTGAACCGCAGCACGAATGTGAGGGTTTGGGAAACCATCCTATATCACATTCGCTGCCACACTATGGTGAAGAAAATAAAGCTGAGGTGATATGGTCAGATAACATTATCCAATAGCCCTGCAGAAACCATTTTTCAAAGGACTCTTGACGGGGAAAGACGCTGCGGTCAGCGGAAAAGTTGGACAGATAATGTCAAAAAGTGGATTGGTGAATTGTTAGAGGGGAACTGAACCCTGGCACACAACAAATAGAGGAAACTGGGGATGACAACATATTACTCCATCGGAAGTTAAGGACCCATTATAATATAGATACATGTGCGTGTGTTTGTGTGTGTGTTTGCGTGCGTGTTTGCGTGCGTGTTTGTGTGCGTGTTCGCGCGTAAATTCTGTACATCAATTAGTATATAACCTCGGTTAAATCATGAAGTTTGAGAGTAAAAAAGCAGATAAAGGAGTGACTTGTACAAACAGATCAATCATAAAGTATTCGCCAATTTTTTATGTTTTTTCCGAATTAATGTCAGTTTCTTTGTAGCCGAAGCCACGTGACATATTGTCAAGCTTTGACAGACAGGCGTATGGAATCTTTATAAGATAATATAACTATACAAATGACTAAAATAACTATACAAATTATGGTGGAAATTTGTGGGAACTGGACAAATATGCAGACACACATACATACATTCACACACACACACACACATACACACATATATATATATATATACATACACACACATATATTTATGCATTTACATACATATATCTATATATGTATATTCGCACATATATGTATATATATATACATGTGTGTGTGTGTGTGTGTGTGTGTATGTATAAAATGTTCCTTGCGGTAGCGAATCTATTAACATTGGAAACGTTTATCGGAGTATGAGCCAATATTTCAGTCTCACGTTACGTACCACGTGCTCGGTTTCCATTTTCCATTTCCCAAATAAAAAAGATTCGTCATAAATATAAAAAGTTATCTAGTTTGCTCCCCTTTTTGTGTTTATTCTGTTTTAACCAACTGAAATAATTAATATTCTCATAACTTTCTGTTTATTTTCTGTAACTAATAACGTCATGATTATAGAGTAAGAAAAAGAAAAATTTAGGAAGGATTAAAAAAATTTCAAAAAACAGGTTTTCTTAGGAGTCGTAGGCAACCGAGGGTTTTATGAGGCTGTGAATCAGTTGTGTAGCCTTTCGCACCAACTCGAGAAATCCACGGGTACTTCTGATAGATAGGTGCCCTTTATAAGCAAGGCTGTATCTTGAACCAGTGACCGGAACATATGCATACTTTCCACTTGAATACGTTTGTTACCAATACTGAAGTCCACAAACAGGAAGAAATGGCTAACACCAAAGTCATACCGAGCAGCGCAGAGTACTATCCAAAGTTGACTATCATCACCTATCCAAGATCGGTAATATGGCAAGATCTTTTCCTGTGGTCGCCATGAGTGAGCGGTGTCGAAAAAGCGGTGCAATGAATTTCTGAGGAAATCTCTTGACAACTGTCATATCAAGTATAGACAGTCAGATTCTTCAAATGAGAGGCCTAATGACATCCCATTTGCTTGTCGATAACTTCTTTTGAGAATGCCTTCAAAGTTGACGTTGAGGACAAGAGAAGATGGAGAAAACATCAAGACACATCAACACTTAAACGCAGAACATCACTTTTGATGCAACCATTGGAAGCAACTAGAACTGTTTCTGGTTCTCTTTGATCCGTATTAGCTTCATCACTCATCAGAAAACCTACAGTAGAAGAAAAATAATTCTCAATAATTATTCCTTGGCTAAATCAATATATGTATTAATAAGCGTTATCAGCCACATATACTTAACGCATGTGTAAAAACACCCGGCGCTTTGAGATGGTATTCTCCACGACGCCATTAGCAGCTTATCGGCGAATACACGAAGCATCTGCATTAAGTATATGTGGTCGATAATGTTTATTACACTACTGCTGCTTTTATTTCATGTTTAAATATATATATCCCCTACTTTTCTTCTCGTGTGTGACCCTTCTATCCTAGTCAGTCGCCATGATAGATCATTAGCCACTACACACATTTTTTCTCTCCTTGTTTTTTCTGTGTCCCTTTCTGTAGAAGAGCGTAGGCTCGAAACGTAAAAGACTTTTTCTATTCCTGAGCGTTATACTAATACATCTGTTTGTTTTGTACACCACCTGTTTTCGTCTTCTGTTTTTTTCGTAAACTCTCCCTATATTATATATATATATATATATATATATATATATATATATATATATATATATATATATATATATATGCTAATGTTTATTTTTATATTCAGTTATCATAAAAACAATTTTGCAAATAAATATTGTAAAATAGACCGTATTTAGCCAAATTTGGATATACGACAGTTTGACGTAATAACAATGATGCACACACACACACACACACACAAATATATATATATATATATATATATATATATATTATATTATATATATATATATATAGAGAGAGAGAGAGAGAGAGAGAGAGAGATTAGTCGAATTTTAACTTAAAGAATTAAGGTTTAGAAAAGAGACACTAAATGCAGTATCCAAACCTTGTTTGAGTGCAACTCCCAGGTAGTGTACCTGATGAGCATGTACACCAGCTATGGGTACCAGGCATCATCGACATTACTGCGCGTTCGTCTTTGAATCTATGTCTAGAATTTCAAGGTGCACGTAGGATCGTTTTCACTGTGCGTCGCATCTAGTGTTATTGCATCGTTTCACGTCCACCAGGGACCAGTGCAGTATGAAACCGAAACGATTGTTGTGCTAACAAATGCTTCTTGTTACACTCCGTCTTCTGTATTAATCTTTTAAAATATATATTGTTCTATGCATACACACACACACACACATATACATATACAAAAATATACGTATGTATGTATAATATATATATATATATATTCCCATGGTGGTGTTCCAGCATGACCACAGCCGCATGGCTGAAACGAGTAAAAGAGTAAACGAGTTTATACATATATATGCTTATAGATTATACACATACATACATACATATATAGGTATAGACACACACACAAACACACACATATATCTGTGTACATATACATATGTATGCATATATGTATGTGTGTGTTTCTGTGTCACTGTGTATGTGTTTGTGTGTGGATGTACGTATGTAGGCAGTGTACGTATGTGTCTGTGTTTGAAGATGAGTTGATTCAATTTTTATATGTAAACTAGCAGAATTGCCCGGCGTTGCTCGGGGCTGAATTGCTTGAAAGTACTGTTAATGATTGCACTGAATTATGATGATTATTCAGGCAAATATTGATATAAGTTTACGGTGGGAGATAAGGACTTAACGATCAAACGTGTGCCATTGCATTGTTTTGGGCTAACCAAATTTCTGATGAGCATTATAGGGGCACCAACTTTAAGTTTGAGAAAGTGTGGTGGTAGTCCGGGGTGCTCAAAGGAATTGAGTACCTCTATTGGATAGTTGATGACGTCCTCTGGGTCAGGAGTTGTATCGATAGACTGATATACATAGACTTCCCCAGGAATGAGTTTTAGCATTTCATCATTAATATGGTGAACAGTTTTATTCCTCGGGGCCAGTATAGCCTTTTTGCCAATCCAATCCATATTCTGATAATTAGCTTGTAGATCTGGGAACACTGCATCTCTGAGATCAGAAGGCGTCTTAACAATGGTACAAATGGAATCGATGGCAATATTACCATTTTCATCCCCTGGTATTTTGCCTTCGCCAAGTGCAAGGAGGGTGTGAGGAAATGCTGCTGATGTGATATTACGTCGCATATGAGCACGCATATTGGTGTGAAGTTTGAGAGTTACTTCCCTTTATTAAAAAAATATGCATTAAAATGGAAAAAAATGATGGTAAATTATTTGTAAAATCATAGACTCATCGTAGACGCGCGCTAATACCTAGAAGGGCTCGATATGAATCACGACTATAAGATACCCGGTTTTGGTTAAACTGCATCGCAAAATGTGGGAGTAGTTAGGAATCTAAATCGGAGTAGACAGACACACAACCTTTCTTTTATATATAAATATTTTCGTCCTAAAAAACTTTGTATGGATTGAATGGTTACCTCTATGGAAATGTATACACGCACATTATACATACATGTGTGTATAGATGAATATATAAATACATTTAAATATCTATATACACTTTTGGGCGATCTTTCTGTTTCTTAGAGATAACTTTAGATCTTATTTTCGTCCTAAAAAACTTTGTATGGAGTGAATGGTTACCTCTATGGAAATATATACACACACGTTATACATACACTAGCAGTATCGCCCGGCGTTGCTCGGGTTTGTAAGGGAAATAATTATATAAGCATTTTTAGAGATGTAAAGTATAATAGCCATCTCAATATGGCTAACCACAAAGGGGGAGGGGTGTTACTGTAGCTTTTTACGTTCTGAGATTTAATAATAAATTTTAGAGAGTTACTTCCCTTATATATGTCAAAAATGGATTAAAAATGGGAAAAATTGATGGTAAATTTTTTTAAAATCGTAGACTCATCGTAGACGCGCGCTAATACCCAGACGGTCTCGATATGAATCACGACTATAAGATACCCGGTTTTGGTTAAACTGCACCGCAAAATGTGGGAGTAGTTACGAATCTAAATCGTAGGAGAAAGACACACAACCTCACTTTTATATATAAAGATTTCCTCTATTTACATAATATTGAGGTCTCTTTCTTTCTTTTGTTATCTTACTGTTTTTACCAATATACATATATATATATATATAAATATATATATAGTTACAGAGATGTACTTGCATAGCAAGTGAGTTGATCTGAGATCGTGTGCTGGAACGAAAACAGTTGCAGCGTTGAAGGTGTTTATAAGCCATTTAAGAAACACACAAAAACCGTTAGATTCACTTCAACATTTAAATTTAATTTGTCAAAATATTTTCGTCGCTTTGAGACCGCGACCTGTTAGCACGATATTTTTGTTAGTGAACAGGTCGCGGTCTCAAAGCGACGAAAATATTTTGGCAAATTAAATTTAAATGTTGAAGTGAATGTAACGGTTTTTGTGTGTTTCTTAAATGGCTTACAAACACCTTCCACGCTGCAATATATATATACACACATATATATATATGTATGTATGTATGTATGTGTGTATATGTGTATGCATGTATGTGTGTGTGTGTGCGTGTCTGTGCTTGTGATTGTCCTCCACCACTGCTTGACAACGAATGTTGGTTTGTTTACATCCCTGTCACCTAGTGGTTTGACAAAGGAAACAGATAGAATAAGTACAATGCTTACAAAAATAAAACTGGAGTTGATTCATTAAACTACAATTCTTCAAGGCATTGCCCCAGCATGGCCACAGACCAATGGCTGGAAAAAGCAGAAGAATAAAAGAATACATTCTCTGCTTTGGTCTTATGTTCAAGGCATGAGAAAGCTTGAGTTTACATGAGAAGGCCTAACAGACCTGGTAGAAACAGCAGCCAAATCTCCCTCAAATCACACCTTACTGTCTTATGTATGTATATATATATGAGCCAATGAGGGGGACCTCTACATGGTAGCTAGACTTGGTAGAAATAGCAGCCAAATTTCCCCCAAATCACACCTTACTGTCTTATCTATGTATATATGTATGTATGAGCCTATGAGGGAGACCCCTACATGGCAGGTAGACATGGTATAAATAGCAGCCAAATCTCCCTCAAATCACACCTTACTGTCTTATCTTTCTGCTACTTGGATATAGGTCTTATATTCGTCGTAAAAAACTTTCCTGTCACACACTCACGCACACGCACACACACACACAGACGCACCCTCACACACACACACACACACACGCGCACACACACGCACGTTAGCTTACAATTTTATTTATATATTTGCGTGTCTATGTGTGGAAAGAAGAAGTGGGAGGCAGAGTGAAAGAATCACTCACTACAGTAAGTGAATTACTTTCATTTTATTCGTTGCCCACTGTGTGTGTGCGTTTGCGTGTGGTGTAAACCAGACTAAGAAAAGCATTTGACACACACACCAGAATGTGAGTTTTCTGTAATTTTGCTTAATTGGAGTTTAAATTTTAAAAACTGGACCTGGCATGACGCGATGCATTGTACTCTTAAAAATGCTAGGTAAATTGTAATTGAAGAAATCCTATATTGTAGATTTCTATAACTCCCAAAGGGAGGCAGATAAAATCTGCCTTTTATAATAAGAGATGTGTGCATAGATGAATATATAAATACATTTATATATCTATATACACTTTTGGGCGATCTTTGTGCTACTTAGAGATAACTTTAGATCTTATTTTCGTCCTAAAAAACTTTGTGCGGAGTGAATGGTTACGTCTATAGAAATATATACACACACATTATACATACATCTGTGTATAGATGAATATATAAATACATTTAAATATCTATATACACTTTTGGGCGATCTTTCTGCTACTTGTATATACTTTAGATCTTATATTCGTCCTAAAAAACTTTGTATGGAGTGAAAGGTTACCTCTATGGAAATATATACACAACACATTATACATACATCTGTGTATAGATGAATATATAAATACATTTAAATATCTATATACACTTTTGGGCGATCTTTCTGCTACTTGGATATAGGTCTTATATTCGTCCTAAAAAGCTTTCCTGTCACACACTCACGCACACGCACACACACACACACACCTTCACACACACACACACGCACACACACACTCACACACACGCACGTTAGCTTACAATTTTATTTATATATTTGCGTGTCTATGTGTGTAAAGAGGAAGTGGGAGGCAGAGTGAAAGAGTCACTCACTACAAAAAGTGAATTACTTTCATTTTATTCGTTGCACACTGTGTGTGTGCGTTTGCGTGTGCTGTAGCCCGCACTAAGAAAAGCATTTGACTTATACACCACAATGTGAGTTTTCTCTAAATTTTGCTTAATTGGGGTTGAAATTTTAAAAACTGGACCTGGCACGACCCGATGCATTCTACTCTTAAAAATGCTAGGTAAATTGTAATTGAAGAAATCCTATATTGTAGATTTCTATAAGATACAAAGGGAGGCAGATAAAATCTGCCTTTTATAATAAGAGATTCCTACCTAGTCACTGTTAAGATATATTTCAGGAGGGAAAGGGAGAGGTGACCTGAGAAACAAACAGAAAGATTGCAGAGAAAATGTTCGTCATAGCCTTTGTGTTATCTTAGAATTCATGTCAATTCCTCTTTGGCCGAAGCCACGTGGCGTATTATCAGGCTTTTAATAGACAGACACATGGAATCCTTGTTAGATAATAAAATGCAAATTATTGTTTAAATTGTGTGGGAATTGTACGAATATCTTCTCTATATATGGATACACACACATACACACACACACACACATACGTATTTACCCATACATAGCTATATATATATACATATACAGTTGATATATATATATATATGTTTATATATATGTATATGTATATATATATATATATATGTGTGTGTATGTAAAGGAAAATAAGATAAGGTAGAAAATACTAAAGTACTGTCTCTCTCTCTCTCTCTTTCTCTCTATTCCTTGTGAAATGATTTGACGAAGGAAGAGAGAGAGAGAGAGAGAGAGAGAGCGAGAGAGACTGCCTGAAAACTATGGAAATATCTACAAAACGTTTCACTTAATTTTGTTCTACAATGACGGAAACCGACATTAAATGTACTTCATAATAAATTTATTTTCTTGTCTTATTTTACCTTATACATATCAACTCGGGTGTTTTATTTCTACCTTAAACGTATATATATATATATATATATATATATATATATATATATATACTTTGATACTTTGATACTTTGATGGGTTTCGGCCATTATTGGCCCAGGCCATGTCTAACTTAATAGCACCACCTGGTATATATATATATATATATATACATATATATATATATATTCCCCTTCACCGTTTTCTATGCTCTCTCCCCCCTCTCTTTTTCTCTCCTTCGTGGCTCAAACATGACCACCATCCATCTTTCTTTTCCCTCAGGACGTCCTAAAGACTGGATGTCTTCTATTTCTCTATCTTTTCTCTTTCTAAAGAAAATATTTCTCCAGTGGTCGCTATTTTACTCTCGTTCTGGTCTAACGACTCTCCATGTTTGTTTTCATTTGGTTTCCTTGTATGACTCCATTGTCCTATTGTTGTTCCCAACTTTGACTCTCCATAAAGCCAATATTTTATTTTGGCATTTTTGGGAGCAACTGTCTTCGAAGACTCATATTGTTGATGAATTCTCGAAATGAAGAGTAGACAGTCGACAACTGGTGAAGGGTCGTTCTTCGTG
>NC_043012.1:41878547-41898547 GCF_006345805.1 Octopus sinensis
ATAAAAAATGGAGTTAACGCAGGTTTAAACAAGTATTTTTTCTTTCTACATATGTTTCAAAAATTCCACTGATACTTATTCAAAAGAATAAAAGGTATAAACAATGCAATCTTCTCTTCGGGAAAGTGAAAAAACGAAACTTGTCAATACGACATTTTAGCAAAAAATGATGGATTCGTATAGCGATAGACAGAACGCTATTAATATACATACATGCATATATATATACATACATATATATATATGTGTGTGTGTGTGTGTATGTGGGTGTGTGTATGTATGCATGTATGTGTGTTTATATATATATATATATATATACAGAGAGAGAGAGTGAGAGAGAGAAAGTGAGAGACAGATATGTATGTATGCATACATTTATGTGTATGAGTGAAGTGCAGTGTGCATCTGTGTTAGTGCGCGCATGAATTTAAATTCAATACATGAATTCGTAAGTAGACTCTCTAAGAAACACGTTTAGAAAGCGCGCGAGAAGGCGGAGAGAAAGGAAAGGTCAGATACAGAGTGAGAACAATCAAATATCCAACACATTTTGCGGTTTCTTAAAGTTCATATCAATTCCTCTTTAGTCGGAGCCATGTGACCTATTGTCAAGCTTAGGTGAAAGATACACGAGTTCTTTATAAGATAATGAAAACATGCTAATTACGGTTGAAATTTGTGTGGGAAATGCACTGGTGAACTCTCTGTATAATGAATATATATATATATGCACGCGTGTGCCTGTGTGTATGTGTGTGTGTACGTACACACACACACACATTGTTGTAATGGAGCTCTTTTTATTAATTTATTGAAAACAATGCTCCAGCTAAGCCTTCGCTTCCTATGCATCTGGTTTACTTTTCCCGTGCAGCTTTTTAACCACAAACTGTTTCGTTTCCTGTTTTCGCAAATAGAAAAGATTTTTTTTTTTTGAGATTTTATTTTTTTCTATAGTTGTTAAGTTTTTGTAAATTGAATTAAATGATATTTTATAAAGCAACATACTTTAAAAGTTCTATTATTTCTTTTAATTGCTCGAAAGAGCACTACATATACTTACTGCATCTCGCTGTTGTATAATTTGCGTCTAATTGCGTTCATTAAAATATTTGAACTCGCCCCTCAATACTAACGAAAAGCACTCGTCAAATTTACAGCACATCCACGCTTTAGAGTCGTTGTTACTGTTGTTGATGTTATTGTTTAACCCCTGGTCAGCTCTGACCGAGTAAATATACGATAAAAGGCCTTCCGACGTTGTCGACCCATTGTCTTTTGTTTTTTTTTTTAATTGTACTGTAATGTAATTTGGTGCATTTATATTCTACTGGTATCCTTTTCCTTTTTTGATATTGTTATTACTATTGAGTGAGAGAGCAGTGCATGCCATCAAAGTGACACTGGGGTAAAATATACAAAGCCCAGCATACCCATCATGACTACCCGTCTGATAACGGTACACTAGGTACACGCATCACAACCATATGTGCGCGACATGGTGATCTCATATCAAGATAAACAGCGCATGACCTTGCAGGTGGGGCCCAGTTAGAATTTTCTTCAGGTTGAGTAGCCCATTCCACTCAAAAGGTCCTTGAATAAGGGTTGTTTATGATGAACAAATCACTCATGGTTCCAGAGGAGTATTATTCAAACCCCAAAGAATTCCTCTCAACACACGGCTATGATGATTCCATGATTCTCCCACGGCTTCTGCTCGTGATCATCCACCAAAGAACAGGCTCAGCTGATTAAGGTCATAACAACTGACAAGCAAATCTGGGGTATTGAGCAGAATTTTTGCTGTAATCCAGCTTTTATACTAAGACAAAACATGTGCACTTCCAATTAGTTAAGATCAGAAGCCATGAGAGCCACTGCCTGGTACCGCATCAGAGCATTTATTATTATTATTATTATTATTATTATTATTGGTAGTAGTAGTAGTAGTAGTAGTAGTAGTAGTAGTAGTAGTAGTAGTAACGCTGTGAGCTGGGAGAATCGTTAGCACGCCGGGTGAAATGTTTAGCGGTATTTCGTCTGTCTTTATGTTCTGAGTTCAAATTCCGCTGGGGTAGAATTTGCTTTTCATCCTTTCGGGGTCGTTAAATTGAGTACTGGGGTCGATGCGATCGACTGTCCTCCTCTCCACAAAATCCAGTCTATAGTAGAAACGATGAAATTATTATTATTATTATATTATTATTATTTTCATTAGCATCTTTCGATTCTGTTTCCATTTCTTGCCGAGTGTCTTCCTGACACAAAGGGCAGAGAAGCGTACTGTATACATTGGTAGGCCATTAAACAAACACACCAGATTATTCATTCACAGAGTCATGTGACAGAGAAAAGGGGAAAGACAGAAAGAAAAAGGAAAAAATAAAAACAATGAAAAGTAAACAAATAAAATAAAGTGGGAGTGGGAGGAAAGACAATTCACAGCAACAATGCTCTTCTCAATACGTGTGACCAGTTACCAATGCATGGATGGTAAGCCAGGGATCATTCGTAAATAATTTTCAATTCCTTTTATAATCATTCCAAGTGCTCCTACATTCACTGGTATTGTAACCGTCCTGAGATACCACACCTTTTCAATTTCGATTACCAAATATTTATATTTTCCGAGCTTTTCAAATTCTTTTGCTGAGATGTTGTGGTCACAGGATTTGCTCATGTCAATCAATAAACAGACTTTATTGCTTTGGTCTTTCACAACAATATCTGGTTTATTTGTTTTGATGGTCTGGTCTGTACATACTGCAAAGTCTCAAAGAATAGTTACGTTTTCTCCCTCAGTTACAACCTCAGAGTGGTGCTTGTACCATTTGTCAGCAGTTTTGATTTTATAATACCGACACATTTTCCAATGGAGATATTGTCCAGATTTGTCATGTATTGATTTGTACTCTCCAAGTCCTAAAACCTTACACCTAGAGATTAGGTAGTCCACTGTTTCTATCCCATCGTTGCAGTATCGGAACTTTGGGTCTACTCCATTTTTCATCACATTGGCTTGATACTTCCGAGTCAATAAGCTCTGATCTTGAGCAGGCAAGATAAAGCCTTCACTCCCTGCCTATAGCCCGGAGCTCTGTAGCCACTGATGGGCGTGCTTCTCGTGTTCATCAGCTTGTTTGTCACGGGCCACATATTTGTCATGTTCTTCCCACCAATCAGTTCGAGCGTATTTTGCTTTGCAATTGATTTCACCTTTTCAACTGCACTTCCATCATGCTGTTCAACCTGGATATCATGCATAAACTCACTTGAAAATTTTTGGCTTTCCTTCATAACTGAATGAAGCTTCTTATGTCTATCATGGTTTTCAACGAGTCGTTAGATGTTTCAAGATATTTTACCAGTCCAATTGTGGTGATTTTGTAAAAGATTTCAAATTGGATCAATCCTCGACTTCCTTGAGCTCTGGGTAGGTAAAGACGATCTGCCTCTGCCTTTGGGTGGTGCATTTTATTGCAAGTCAGCAGCTTACGGATTTTCCAGTCAATCTTCCTTATTTCGCTCATATTCCAGTTCAACACATTGAAAATGTAAATAACAAACCGGAACTACTAAGGAATTTATACCTAACACCTTGTTATTATTATTATTATTATTATTATTATTATTGTTATTATTATTATTATTATTATTATTATTATTATTATATGTTTGTTTCATTTATATATATTTATGTGTGTGTGTGTGTGTAAAAACCATAATTATATCTATTTTCAGACTTACATCGCCGATGTCCTGGTGTCAGTTAACCCTTTCCAACCACTCGACTGCTACACCAATGAGGTACGTAAAAGAATATTCTTTCTAAAGAACTGCCATACACCACATGAACATATAAAAAAAAAGTTACAAATTACATGAACATATATAAACAGAAGATACAAATATTACAGGCATCCCCCACATACACACATTAAATAAACATAAACACACATAGAGATATAAGCATGCGCAAATGAAGACATACAATAGAAATACAAAATGGCTGACGGTTAGTAAGGAGAGACACAAATAAGTAAGAAGAAAACAAACAAAGGACCACTGATGCGGTCACAGGAGTGTGACGAAAGAACTCTGGCCGAAATAAGATTAAGATTAATGTAAAAAATAAATAACACTGAAGCAAAGTAACACCAAATATATAGTGCGTGTGTTTTTATTGGCTAAACTGGCAAAATGACCATTCCGAAATATAACAATATCTGTTTCAACACACGACTTCACATAAAAAATCTTGCACAACAAATATTTAAACGTATATATATATATATATATATATATATATATTATATATATATATATATATATATATATATATATATATATATATATATATATATATATTATATATATATATATATATATATATATATATATACATATATATATATATATATATATATACATATATATATGTGTGTGTGTGTGTGAGAGAGAGAGAGAGAGAGAGAGTGTGTGTGTGTGTGTTCTAAACAAATCTGTCCGACGAACGGGAACGTGAAACTCTGAGTAACAGTTTTTGTGATATTTTTGCTGGTTTTTAATAAAGTATATGTATATAAACGGGAAAATACGTCCATATAGAGATAAGATGTTCCAGAGGACACAGTATTAGATGGGTTATTTATTCCCCCATCATCGTAGCTTCGCCATTTCCTTGTGCTTGTAGATCCTTGTGTTTATGGATCCGTTGTGCCTTAATCCCTTCCATTGGAAATCGCATACTGTACCATTCATGCGCGTTATTTCTGCCTCAGACCTATCATTCTTTTTCTTACGGAGAGAACTTTGATCGATTTCTGTAGCAAATTAGATTGGTTTGCAATGTCCTGAGGTCAGCCCTTCTCATAACTAAATGTTCAGCTCTTAAAGTCCTCAAGTGTTTAGCATGCATTTATATATTTTTCTGTTTATGCATCGGACATGAGTGCCACTACATCACCTCACAATCGATCTAAGTAGTGGATCATTACAGAAACCAAAGGATGAGTCCAGACTCGCGTCAATATAGCGTTTGGCCTTAGCTCTGTCTCGGATCCCAGAACTCATGAGGCCCGACACCAAATTTCTATCGCAAGTAAGTAATCGAGATCGCAACACTCTCCTGTAACCACACCAACCCTGAATAGGACGTCTTTCTATCGCAATATTAACTTCCCTGCTATTCTTGGACGCTATTTACAGCTAAGTCAACTGAAGCAACGTGAAATGATGTATTTTGCACAAGCATGCAACCCTCCACTCAGTTTTGGAATTGAAACAACTATCTTACAATCGTAACACCTCCATCCTCTGCGCCAAGCACCTTCACGTTAAATGGGAACCCTTTCATAAATGAAAGAAACAACCTCCACATAAATCAACGAAGAATCCTCTATAAAAACTTACAGGAGCAGCCCCTACACAAGCAGGTACAATGGCTAGCAGAGGACCTCTTCCAACACGATTCAAGAAAGCTTCTTTTGTAGTTAATTAATTGATCTCATTATGAGGGGGCAAATTATTACAGAATCGGTAGAGCAATCAATGACACGTTTGTGGCGTTAGTTACATTCCTTTACGTACTGATACAAGGGTGGCAGATTCGTTAGAGTGCCGGATAAAATGTTTAGCTGTATTTCTTTCGATTCATTAAGCTCGGAGTTTAAACTCCGCCAAAGTCAACTTTGGTTTTCATACTTTTGACGTTGAGAAAGTAAATACTAGTTGAGCACTGGGGTGGGGTGGGGGATCTAATCAATTTTTTTTCTTCCCATCAGAATAACTTGCTTTGTGCCCCAAACAAGACGGAATAATAATTCAAAAATTTTGTCTTTTCAGATTCACGAAAGTTATAAGAATTTGCAAATACGAAGCTCTTTGGAACCACATATTTTCTGGTTGGCTGACAATGCGTACCAAAAAATGCGAGAGACCGGCCGAGTGCAGTGCATTCTGGTTAGCGGTCTATCTGGTTCCGGTAAAACGGAAAGTACAAAACACATGATCCGACACATCTCTAAACAGAGTACATCCAGTAGCCAACAACAGTTGGCCAATAAAATCACCGAGGTAAATTAACAGAGGCTTTTTTTTACAAAATTGCGTTCAAGTTTCTCCTTGTCCACGTTTTTGGGATCGGGGCTGTTTGCAATATTAACCGACAAGGACTTAATTTTATCAACAACCGTATTCGCTTCAGTGGTCACAGGGTGGGAGCTCGCAAAGGTCACGGCTTTCCTCTCGTCTTCCTCCTCCCTTCTTCCTCTCTGCCTCTTCAAATTAAAGAATAAAATAAATATACCTATATATTTGCGTGTGTGTGTTATTGCATTTACGTACATGTATTCATTTTCACAGACAGAGGGAGATGAGGTTGCACACATACAGGCACATATACAAAACTAAACATAAAGATAGATAACAGAAATATATGTGCATTCGTGCACACACACACACACACACAACAGCGGGGCAGGGACTACCAACAGAATCTGCGCCATATCAACCATGCTAGACTCAACAGCATTAATTGGAACTCTTCCTCACACTCCGTCTCTCGATTTGATCGATAGCCGTTGATTCCTTATTAAGTTCATGTGCCATAATTAAACAAGCTTTTCGAAACGTTTCAAGCTGTCGCATTTTGGACACACCAAGGCGATGTCGTGGAGGAGTGTTGCCTGTTTGCTGGTTTAGTCACTAACGAACCGATTATAAAACAAGTTGTATTGGCTTACACAATTCCCAGTGATAAGCCATTTTGCAGTGTACCCCTGCAATAAAGAAGGACCTCAATACAAGTGTTGGAATCTAACTACTCCCCCTGTTCTTAACAGGGCATAAGAAAATAAATTAAATTGGTTTTGAAAGAAAATGTAGAAAATCCTGCAGGGTATATTTTTTGAATTTGCAGAAAGAACTGAATGTCATTAATTTTTATTCTTCTATTAAACAGGTCAACCCTCTTTTGGAAGCTTTTGGTAATGCCAAGACAATCATGAATGACAACTCCAGCAGGTTTGGTAAATATCTCGAGATGAAATTTACGCAGGAAGGAAACCTCATTGGTGGTAGGTGTCACATTAACATGCATATATGCGAACGTAAACATACACGTATACATACACACATATATAACAAATTAAAAGGGTGGCTTATTAGCAATTAGAACCTAATGGCAAAATTAATAGAAGTCAGAAAAGTGACGGGGAGTACTGGTCAGCACTGCTTATGCTAAAATAAGTTAAATTAACACTAAAGACAATAAGGCACTATATTTAATGACTGATAAAGGGAGGTAAGACCCTAGCGTAGATAGCCGAATTGCAATTTCGAATGTTGATGTAGAACACCTTGACTCTCATCAGCGGCTCTTAACGCCCAGGCTTAAGCTGAACTTCCCTTGTCCATCTCATAAGAAACAGTTGAAATCATATGCTGATTTTCAAAGCAATGAAAGTGTAAGCAACAAATTAAAAGAGTGGCTTATTAAACTGAATTAATTTTGCCTTTAGGTTCTAATTGCTAATAAGCCATCCTTTTAATTTGTTGTTTACACTTATAGGCGTAGGAGTGGCTGTGTGGTAAGTAGCTTGCTTACCGACCACATGGTTCCGGGTTCAGTCCCACTACGTGACACCTTGGGCAAGTATCTTCTACTATAGCCTCGGGCCGACCAAAGCCTTGTGAGTGGATTTGGTAGACGGAAACTGAAAGAAGCCCGTCGTATATATGTATATGTATGTGTGTGTATGTGTTTGTGTGTCTGTGTTTGTCCCCCAACATCGTTTGACAACCGATGCTGGTGTGTTTACGTCCCCGTAACTTAGCCGTTCGGCAATAGAATAAGTACTAGGCTTACAAAGAATAAATCCTGAGGTCGATATGTTCGACTAAAGGTGGTGCTCCAGCATGGCCACAGTCAAATGACTGAAACAAGTCAAAGAGTAAAAGAGTAGAGATATGTATAATATTCTTATTTATTATATTATAGTATAATTATATCATAATGTTAATAAATTTAAAATAGGTCATCGTATATCTCAACTTTCTTTTAATCTTAATACATTGAAAACATACAATTTTGGGTTGTGATAAATTTTTCTGTACAATATTGTGGTATTCAACTGAAGAACAAATGGAAAATAGGATGTTTTCCATCCATTTAAAGGAAACTTTACCATTGCAGGTAATATCCAACCAAACTTCACAGTTTGCCCCATCTGCCAGTGCAAAAACAAATCCTGTACAAGAACGATTAAATAAAGAAAATTTATTTATCGAAAAATACAGACCACTCCTAAAAATGAACGCATAACCGACTTTGGTCTTAGTATATATTTTAATCCATGATCACACACCCATCACTGTACATATTCCATGTCAATACTTTAGCTTTGAGATTTTGTATATTTATTTATCTCCCCCCCCCCCACCACCACCACACTAAAAAAATATGCAACTACCTCCCCCGTCCCGAATATTAACGATCACTAATTATCTTCCCTGAGATGTTTCTACTTGTTGATTCATTCACAAACTTCCTTCCAAGAACATGGACTAAAATCTTCTTGAGATAATACGAAATTGCAATAATCTCATTTTTTATTCTGCTCTCAGATATATGTATGAATGCGTGTATGTACGATGTGTGAGTGTGTGTGTGATTAAAAGCTTGCATATGACAGAAGCTACACGATGTAATATATATGTGTGAAAATTTGGATATATAAGATATCATAAGGTGGCGAATTGGTATAGTTGATAGATCGTGATACAGAATGCCACACATCATTTGTTCCGAATCTTTGTGTTGCAAGTTCAAATCTCTCCGATACCAACTTTACTTTTCGGGACCGATAAAATAAAATAGCAGTCAGGTAACTCTCAATCGATGTTTTCGTGTATATGTAGACGCTGAAAAATCCTGATCTTGAGCCTAAATAAAAAGCGACACCTATATGTTGTTTTATGTATTTCAGCCCAAATTCAGGATTTCTTGCTGGAGAAGACACGCGTTATTCAACAAAGCTGTAGAGAAAAGAACTTTCATATATTTTACTACATGTTTGCTGGAATGACAAACAACGAACTGAGTGATTATTTTCTCAAATCACCGGAAGATTTCAGGTTTGTAATTACCTCTCTAATTAGATTTCCCATTTTTTCTCCCTATGTATACGTGTATGTGTGTGTGTTGTGTGTGTGTGTGTGGTGTGTGTGTGTGTGTGTGTGTGTGTGTGTGGTGTGTGTGTGTGTGTGTGTGAAAGTTAAGTACAAGTCAAATACTAGTGTTGATATAATCGGCTAAAAATGGGTGACACCATCCATCACTACCATTATCATCATCACATTCATAATCAATGATGCAAGCTGGCAGAACTTTTAGCACATAAGGCAAAATAATTATTGTTGTTGATGTTGTTGTTGTTATTATTTATTTATTTATTTATCTATTTCTTTATTATAGAATCCTCCATAATGAAAACAAGAAACAACCCATCTACGGCGGGATCGAAGACTTCGAACACAACAAATTCATGTTCCATAAACAACTGACTTTGCTAAAAGTGGTGGGATTCACTGATTGGGTAAGATTGGGGATCACTGGTGTTGTTGATGCTGTTGTTTAGCCCTGGGTCAGGATTTTGCGAGTAAACCTGCTTTGAAAGATATTTGAGCAGGAACTCCAGCCGTTACGTTTATATTCGTACATAGTGTATCTAGGACTACATTACAAAATGTGTAATTGACAGCACTCCTGTTCTAAAACATGTAACCTTGTGCCTATGTTAAACTTAGCAGTAGCAGTAGCAGCAGCAGCAGTAGTAGTAGTAGTAGTAGTAGTAGTAGTAGTAGTAGTAGTAGTAGTAGTAGTAGTTGCTGGTGTTGTTGATGTTATTGTTGTTTAGCCGTAAGTTATCCTTCATTCATACCAATTATCAACAATGTTCCAGCCATGACCATCTTGGTGATTTTTAGACAATCAATATCTAGGACTGCATTATACAATGTATCTTTTAAGATGTAGCAGATCAAGCAACCTTGTAAAGGCAATTAGTTGTCTCGCTGACGTTGATACTGTGGACTGACAGAATCGGTAGAGCAGCGAACAAAATAGTTTGCGGTATTCCTTTGCGCTCGTTTCTCGTTCGTGCAAATCCCAACAAAGACAACTTTACCGTTTAGCCTTCCAAGTGAAAATCCAATAAAATGAAGTACAAGTCAAGTACTGGAATGAATGTAAAGTAATGCTGGAGTGTATATCTTCGCCTGTTACTTGCCCACAAAATATGAGGCATTGGGACTGTGCGTGCGTGAGTGTGTGTGTGTGTGTGTGTGTGTGTGTGTGTGTGTGTGTGTGTGTGTGTGTGTGTGTGAGTGAGTGAGTGTGTGCGTGTGAGGTATTAGAAATCAAAGCCGATTTTACTGTTTTGATTGATGTTATTTTTGTTTTGACCCCACACAGGAAATCTCCATAATTTTCACTTTACTCGCCTCTGTCCTCCATATTACCAATATCTCATTCTCCAAAGTCGAAGACACTGATTCTGTGACTATTGCAGACAGAATGTCTTTACATCACGGTAAGCTTTTCTATTATGTTTTTATTTTATTTTATTTATCCCTCTTGTAGATTTGCTGTATTTGTTTCTTTAGTGAAAAAACGAGAGAAAAACGATTCATTGGTAGAATCGGGAGAGTAACCGAAAACAATGTCTTTCCGTATTTCTTTTGACTCTTGAAATCTGGTCTTCAAATTCTGAAGTTAAATTTATCCTTTCGGGAACCGATAAAATAATGTACCATTGATGCACTGGGGTCGATGGTACCGACCCACACCCATTCCTCAAATTTGCTGCTTTCATACCCCTAAATTTTAAAATCGTTATAGTAGTAGTAGAAGTAGCAGCAGCAGCAGTATAGGGGAATACGCTGTGACAGTGAGTCGCTGCATCCACCATTTGTTGGTGACTCCCTATTCTTGGCGGATGACACCTTTGCACCACTGAAGCAACACCCCTCTAACCCACTGGTCTGCTCGGGGTAGTCATTACCAGTGAGAGTTTTATGAGGTTGAAGCACAGATCCTACCTCAACCTCTTTTAGTCGCCTTCATGACATGCAGAAGAATTGTTGGGTCTATTCTTTGGCATGCCGGTTCCCACACAGCACTAAAGTAACGTGAAATGAAGTGATTTGTTCAACTGCTTAACACACTGCCCGGTCCGGAAATCGAAACCACTGTCCGGAGATCATGAGTTCACCACTCGGCCACGCACCTTTATATAAAAAAGATTAGAATTTAAATCTAATGTGCAGAGGTGTACTTTAAAGGTCATAGGCGTCGCTCTAGTACTGGGAGGTGGCGAGTGAGGATTGATGTAACTGGCTAATTGCCTTACATCAAATTTGATGGCCTTGTGTCTAAATTAGAAGCAATTCGGATTTTAGAAGACTTAATCCAAATACAGAAGACGATCAGCCTGGGATTAGGAAGAAGTGTTGTGTGTGTGTATGCATTTAGATGCATCTGTGTGTGTGTGTTTGTGTAAGTTCAAGGCCTCAAATCTTCGAGGAGAGTCAATTTACTCCACCCCAGCATTCAATTGAGTCTTATTTTACTGACTCCGAAACGATGAAAGGCAAAGTTGACTTCGGAGGAATTTCAATTCAGATCGTAAAGCCGGAAAAAATGCCGCTAAGCCTTTTATCCGGCACGCTAACGATATCTCACACCGACTTGGTTTTTGTCTCATTTTGTTTAACATTTACACTCTCACACACGACCTGCATTGGATTGCTCATACTATCATCGAACGGGGAGTCTAACAGCGGTCCTTCCGCAGCATTTACATAGCCTTACCTGCCTTTTGGGTCTTCTGGATTCCAAAACATTCTCTCTCTCTCTATCTATCTATCTCTTTCTCTCTCTCTCTTTCTCTTTCTCTCTCTCTCTTTCTCTCTCACACACACACATATATATATATAAAGACATAATAATGAAGAATAGAAGTTTGTAGATCTTTAAATCTTATTTGATAAAAACCATTTTCTTCACATTACATTGTGACATGTGTTTCTGCTGGGTCGGTGTTTTCGGTTGGTTTGATATAATAGCTTTGTGCATTTGTATTAAGTCGATCGTAGTACACGTTCTAATCCAAAGGTTAACAACCCTATACAGCTTTATTCAAGGTGGGTGAATACTGGATCTTACCAGAGCGTTAGTAGGCTATCATCCTGCATTTACAATACATGTTTCCTTGTAAACGCAACATTAGCATATTGTATATTTTTATTATTTTTTTTTTGTTTCGTTTAATCTCTATTTTATGTCATTTCATCCTTACATACCAGCTGTAAATGTATTACTTTTTCAAGAAGTCATCTTCGTTTATGTGTACGTCTCAACATCTTCACAAAAATATACAATATTGGTGATACCTTCAGCTACATCCCATACTGACACTCATAGCTGTTATGTTCCCTTACTCGACCGTCTTGCAGAATATTGACTTATTGAAAAACACTAAAACATTTGTTTTCCATTTTGATTTCCCTTCAGTAGTTTCTACGCATCTGTAAAGTAATAACAATATTATTATCATTTTTATCCTGCAGTTTGTAAGCTGATGAGTTTGCAAGAAGACAATTTTGAAGAGGCTCTTCTTACAAATGCGTCGTTCACAAGAGGTAAGTGTCTTTATATAAATCTAGATATTCATCCACCTCACTGCAATCTGTTTATTTATATATTTCTATGTCAGCCTCTCTCTTAATAAATAATGTATCTTTCTGTCTATCTGTACGGACGTGATGCATATAGGCATGTGTTTATGTATGTGTGTGTGGGGAGTGGGTGTTATAGGTGTAAATATATCATCAGCTATGACGACGATAACAATGAGGAAGAGTGTGAGGAAAAGATTAAAGATGACCACTTTGACCCAGTTAACTACTTTGACGACGACGTCGACGGCGATGGTAATGAGGAGGAAGAGGAGGAGGGGGAGGATGAGGAGGAGGTTGACGACTTTCCATTCTAACAATGGTCACCGATGACGATAATAATTAATTTCAATGCCGATGATGATGATGTCTTTACGTCGTTTTATCTTTGTCTTTAGATGAAAAAGTGATCAAGAACAAGACTCTCTTCGAAGCCACAGACGGTCGTGATGCGTTAGCCAAGGTCTTATACGCCAGACTCTTTGGTTGGATCGTACGTCAAGTGAACGTCCGCTTGGGAGCGCTCATTCAATACAAGTAAGTCTATAAGCACTCTTAAAGATTTCCTTATTATTCTTTTATATCTGTTTTAAACTCTCTTTCTATATTGTAATGCGGCCAGGCTCCGGACTGTTGAGAGTCAACACCTAATTTCATAGAATATGAAACCGGTTTGGTTTAGTTGGACAATACTTGATACTGAAACGAATGTAGTTTGATGCTCCCTAACAAATCTTGCAATTTACTGCCAGTATATGTGTGCATTGGGCGGTCGGTTATTAGAATCGTTACAACATCGTGGTGTTTGGGCTTTTCACGTTCTAAGTTGAAATCTCGCCGAAGTATAAAATTGGTTGGCGGTCAATCCCTGTGGATCAATTTCAGCAATTTTTACCTCTCTCCAAACGATTTTATACTTTTCTTATAAACTACTACTACTACTACTACTACTACTACTACTACTACTACTACTACTACTACCACCACCACCACCACCACCACCACCACCACCACCACCACCTCTACTACTACTACTACTACTACTACTACTACTACTACTACTAATACTAATACTACTACTACTACTACTACCTGTGTTTATCGTTTGGCAGAGACAAAGATTTGTCGGCAGTGGCTATATTGGACATGTCTGGATTCGAGAATGCCAAAGTGAACAGTTTCGAGCAGCTGTGTATCAATGTGGCCAATGAGCAGCTTCAATCATACTTCAATGATCACGTGTTCGTTTTTGAACAGCAACAGTATAAAAAGGAACGTATACCATGGAATAACATAACCTTCCAGAATAACGACGACATGTTGGATATGTTTCTAGCAGTGAGTATACCGTTATACATATATATATATATATATCTTACGCATTGTGTGTGTGTGCGTATACATGTATAGTCATGTATGTGTATAATTGTTAAAAATTTGTGAGTTTTAACAAGGCACTCATATACTAGGTAATGATGTGGATATATTATTGCTATTATTATTGTTGTTGTTGATGTTGTTATGTATATCGTATAGTCTCGTGATAGTCAAATTGTCAATATGGTGTGGACTTGTTACCATTGGAGCCCTTCGGGCCCCCAGTGGAAAAAAGCAATTGCTTTAAATTGTACAATGTCCTTATATTTATATTCCTAATCATAGCCTACACCACGTAAACGTCGACATTAATTTCTACATATACATGCAGACTCAGTGTCTTTGAAGGATGAACTTCCTGTTGGCGCCATTACGAAACACGTAGATATACTACCGTGAGATGTCTCCGTGTGACAAACCCGTATTTAGTCGTTCCATGTATCTCAGATTTCAAGTCCGCCAACATCAACATTGCCTTTTATTCTTTCGGAGTCAATACAGGAATTATTAGTCCAGGGCTATGAATCGGTGAACTTTTGACAGCGTCGGAGCAGACGGCTTCCAGTCTTTGCATTGGTCGTTTGCTTTTGACATCAATTTTATCTCTTACTAACAACCACTTCTTTCTACACTCTCGTTCTTACATACACACTCTCTTTGTCATTCTCTCTCTCTCTCTCTCTCTCGTTCTCCCTGCTTTATTTTTTTTACTCTATTGCCCCTTCTCTCTCTCTCTTTCCCCCATAACTTTCCGATAGTTTCTACTTTCCACTATTTTTTCTCACTACCGCTCTCATATTGTCTGACTCCTCTCACATTCACAGACATACACTCTTTCACTCCCTCTCTCGTATTCTCTTTATATATGCCTTTCGATCTTTCTGTCTATCTCCTCTAACATCATTCCTCTGTTCTCGGTTGACACATTTCCACTTTTTCCAATATTTCACCAAAGTTGTTAGTCGCTTATTCATCATTTCACTACAACACAAGCAATATGACTTAAAGAAGTGAAAAGAAATAATTCAACAAACACCACAAGACATCTTAGAGAGAGAGTGAGAGACAGGAGAAGAAAGGAAAAAGTAAAGAGACGCAAAAGCTATTGAAAGAGGGAGGAGTGGGGAATATGAAAAGAGGGGGCTAGGGGTTAAGAAGAGAGAGGGGGGATAATGCTTTGTAACTTACATGTGACATCATTGATTCCGTGGCGGATACAAACGATGATTGATATCAATAAACTTTTAACACAAATTATAATAATAAAATCTTGTGGTTTAAAATTAAGAACCAGCATTTACTTAATTAAGAGTCATACATACATACGTACGTACTCGTACGTATGTATGTATGTCTGTATCTATCTATGTCCTGGGTATGGCATTAACCTGCGAGGGGCATAGAGTCACCCCTTACCATTACTCGCAGGTCCGTTTATTATACTATCCTCAGTAGATCTTCACATCGGTAAATTCATTATATATATATATATATATATAAGTAAATAAATGGAGTTGAACGCAGATGTTATTAAAATTCTTTTACTTTCGACATATGTTTCGAAGACAACATTGGTTTATTCCAAAGGAATAAACGGTGTAAATGCAATCTTCTCATCAGGAAAGAAAGGGAGCCTATCTCAACAACAAGACATTATAACAATTACGATGGCTGCATAAATGATAAACAAAACGTTATTAAGTATTAAAAAAAAGCCGTTAGTAGATTCGACGTCAAAGGCAGATACTAGAAAGAGAAGGGTTAAAGAAATAATAAGTAGAGAACAAATAAAGGGAGATACGTTGGTTGAAAAAATGTTCAAAGGCTTAGAAGTAGATTTCTCTATTGAAGTAAAGTGTAAATTAAACTAACTGTTCAAAATATAAAGACTGGCAAAATCACTTATATGAGCTAAAGGTATATTTCTGCCAGTGTTTACATTTGTAAGATCGCTCTATAAGTGTGTTAACAAGGTGATTCATAGAGAAGAGAATATGGAAGAGTTCAGAGTTGCAAATGTTACAAAATCCCTTGCCCTTATCGTAAGGAAAAGATATGGACAGGATGAACCAATCTAACTTAAAATCTTTATTGTTGTCTTTAAGATGCCAAAGCAATTTACTTAGCCCTGTGCTATGACGTTTACTGCTATGATGACTAATGATTAGAAATTCTCTTAGATAACTGGGAAGAGTATGCGCCAATGTAGAAGCAGACATCTGTACCGCAAGAAATTTTACACTGGTATATAGAATTCTTGATCCTAGAATTATTAGACATAAATTTAATTCTGTTCGGGTTGTCCTCAGAGACCAAAACCATGTTTTTATTGGTATTATTATTATTATTATTATTATTATTATTATTATTATTATTATTATTATTATTATGTCTTCTTCTTTCAAATTTGCTTCCATTTCTTGCCGAGTGTCTTCCCGTCTCCTAGGGCAAAGAAACTCATAGTATACATTGGTAGGCCATTAAACTAAACTCACTAGTTCGTTCTTTTTTTTTTATAGAAATAAAGTTAAATTAAAATACATGGGTTGTAATAGTTCTCACTTCGACAATGCTCTTCTTAATACGTGTGATGTACCAGTTAAGACAATATTTTGCGCTTCTTGCAGAGATTGTAAGCCAGGGATCATTCTCATATTTTCGGTTCCCTTCTTGATCATTCCTAGTGATCCTACGATCACTGGTATTGTAACCGCCTTGAGATGCCACATTTTCTCAATTTCAATGAGCAGGTCTTTATATTTTCTGAGCTTGTCAAATTCTTTCGCCGAGATATTATGATCACAGGGAATGCTAATGTCGATCAATAAGCAAACTTTATTGTTTTGGTCTTTCACAACAATATCCGGTTTATTGGCTTTGATGGTTCGGTATGTATGTACTGGAAAGTCCCACAGAATCGTTACATTTTCTCCTTCAGTTACAGCTTCAGGGTGGTGATTATACCACTTGTTGGCAGTTTTGATATTGTAATGCCGACTTATTAGCCAGTGTAGATATTGGCCAACTCTGTCATGTCTTAATTTATACTCCCCTGGTGCTAAAACTTTACATCCAGAGATTAGGTGGTCCACTGTTTCAATCATGTCGTTGCAGAATCGGCATTTTGGGTCTGCTCCATTTTTCATCACATTGGCCTGGTAGTTCCGGGTTAATAGGCTTTGATCTTGAGCAGCCAGGATGAAACCTTCGCTCTCTGCTTTTAGTCCTGTGCTCCGTAGCCACTGATGGTCAACATCAGCTTGTTTGCTACGGGCCACATATTTGCCGTGCAGAGGTTTCTCCTTCCACCTATCAGCCAATTGCTCGTGCGCTTTTTTCGTTGCCATTATTTTCACCTTCTTTGCAACAATAGTTGCCGTACTTCCCTCGGGTTGTTCAGTTTGGGTATCCTGCACGAGATCAATAGCAAATTTTTTGCTTTCCTTTATGATAGAATGAAGCTTCTTTCGTCTCTCGTGATTTTCCACGAGCTTTAGCATCCAGTCATTCGTTATTTCATGATATTTGGCCAGTCCAATTGTAGTTGTTTTGTAAGCTAGTTCAAATTGGATCAGGCCTCGACCTCCTTGGGCTCTGGGGAGTTAAAGGCGATCTACGTATGCCTTTGGGTGGTGCATCCTATTACAACTCAGCAGCTTGCTTATTTTCCTATCTATTTTCTGTACTTCACTCATATTCCAGTTCAACACATTGTAGCTATAAGTAACAACTGGAACTGCTAAGGAATTTATACCTAACACCTTGTTACGTGCATTTAGTTCAGATTTCAGGACTGCTCGAACTCGCCTATAAGATTCCTTCCTGATCTTCTCTTTCATGCTTGCATGCTGAACACCAGAGCCTTCATTTATCCCCAAATATTTGTAGGTTTGTTCTTGCTCAAACTCTCTTATGACTGTGTCAACATCTAACACGACTGAATTTGTGGTCTTCACTTTCCCTTTCTGGAAAGTGGCCTTGGCACTCTTCTCGAGCCCAAACTCCATCCCGATGTCATCACTGAATGCTTTCACAGTGCGCAATAGGCCTTCAAGTTCATTATCGTCTTTACCATAGGGTTTTAAGTCATCCATATAAAATAGATGGCTTTTTTTTTATTGACAATTTTATACCCATACCCTGTTCTGTTTAATTCACTTGTAAGGGGTATTAGGGCTATGCAGAATATTAGAGGTGAAAGTGAGTCACCTTGAAAAATTCCACAGTTGATGTTTATATTCTCTGAGGCAAGTACTCCATTAGAGTGGTATAATTGGAGATTCGTATTCCACAACGACATATTATGCTTCAGGAAGCTTGAAATCACAGGGGAAATTTTGAAGATGTCCAGCGATTTCAAGATCCATGAATGTGGTATACTGTCGAAGGCCTTTTTATAGTCAATCCATGCGGAGCTGAGATTTCTGCGCTTGTTGTGACAGTTCTCAAGGATCATACGATTAATTAGTAGTTGATCTTTGCATCCGTATGAGCCTCGGCGGCACCCTTTTTGTTCAATGGGGAAAATATCGTTCTTCTCCATGAATGCATCTGTTTTCTCCGCCAGGATAGATGTTAGGATTTATACGTGG
The DNA here is from genome assembly GCF_006345805.1 of Octopus sinensis. NCBI lineage: Eukaryota > Metazoa > Mollusca > Cephalopoda > Octopoda > Octopodidae > Octopus > Octopus sinensis. Next base: position 41,897,258 of record NC_043012.1, read on the forward strand.
TGGATAAACAGGTTATAGGCCGATAGTTTTTTGGAAGTTTGGTTTCGTTATTCTTTGGGAGTAGGTAAGTAATACCACTTGCTAACTATTCAGGTGTTTTCTTTGGGTCTCTCATAATTCCATTGAGCAGCTGAACTAGCTTACCGTGTGCGCATGGGAGCGATGAGAGCCAGAAATTCGGCACCCTATCTATACCGGGGGATTTCCAATTATGGGCCTTCGTGAGTGCCTTTGTTAGGTCTGCTATTGTGATGTCTTCCCATGCTTGTTGTTATAAATTTTGGTAGGATCCTTCTGTTTGTATAATCCAGTCAGCATTTATGTTGTACGTCTTCTCGTCACTCCAAATCCTTTTCCAAAAGTTTTGAACTTCTTCCATGGGAGGGGGGTCTTTAACGGTTACTTTCTCCTTCCCTATTTCTCTGTAGAATTTTTTGGCATTGGATGTGAACAGTTTATTTTGCTTGTAAAACTTGTTTCTCTTCTCAAATCTTCGTATTCTTTGAGCTTTTGCTTGGACTTTTTGTTTCAGCGTTTCTTTTATTGATATCAGTTCTTCTCTTGGTGAGGATCCAAATTTTCTCTTCATCTTTATTCTTGTTCTGGATCTTACATCATTTTCACATATTAGTTAATTTAATATTGATATTTCCCCTCTCACAAATTCAATCTCTTTTTCAATTTTACTTCTCCAGGTTTGATTTCTTCCCAGGTTTGGTTTTCTTTGTTTTTTTCGGGGGCATACAGCTGGTTTCAATTGCCCTAGCAGAAGCGTAAATAATTTCATTTAACTCAGTAAAATCAGGTTTTAATTCTTGTATTATTTCATTTGTTACATAGTTGCCAATTTTGATTTGTTTTTTATTTTGTTTTGTATTTGAGAGTTTATGAAGTGGTTCTCTATCATTCATACTTGTATGTCTTACAACTTCAAGCGTATTCAGGATTTTCTGCCTCATTTCTGCCATAGACTCTCTGTGTTCTTCAGCAAATGCGAGATCTTCAGTTACTGTTGTTTTATCATTTCCCTGACTATCTTTAACAGGTTCTCTTTTACTCTTTTACTTGTTTCAGTCATTTGACTGCGGCCATGCTGGAGCACCGCCTTTAGTCGAGCAAATCGACTCCGGGACTTATTCTTTGTAAGCCCAGTACTTATTCTATCGGTCTCTTTTGCTGAACCGCTAAGTAACGGGGACGTAAACACACTAGCATCGGTTGTGAAGCAATGCTAGGGGGACAAACACAGACACATATATATATATATACATACGACAGGCTTCTTTCAGT
>NC_043012.1:41903547-41908547 GCF_006345805.1 Octopus sinensis
TAAAATAAAGGAAAAGAAATATAAATAAAAGAAGAAACAAACCCGAAAATTCCTCTTATATTTTTTCTTTAATGTTAAGCAAATATTTCCTAATCGTTTCCTTTTATTCATTTTCATTGAATAAGTTTTCAGATAACGGTAAGGGTTAGCATTCATAACGATTACGTCATTTTTTACTCCACCAAAATATGGCTATACATTTCCTCAATTAACGTCCGTCAGTTCGCATTGTGTGATGGGCGTCAACAGGTCATGTAACTAAGAGAAGAAAAAAACAACATGACAACTTTTGAATGATGAAACTAGCGCTAGTAATAGGGATAGAAGTATGTTGCGGCTTCATCCAACAGTAGTAGATCAAGTGTTAAATGATTTATATATATATATATAATATATATATATATATATATATATATATATATATATATATATATATGCATACATACATACATACATACATACATACATACATACATACAAACAGTCTTTAGGCAAAAACGTACTTTAGGTTAGTTGAAATATATTTGTGACATATCTCAAATGCTAAAGATAAATTTACTGCAATTACCGTGGAGAAAAATGTCCTCTTATAGTAAAATAAAAAAAAGGTGTGAAAACACTATGTCCAGAGTTGCCTCTCTTCGGTATTTCCCATTGATTACGGCTAAAAAGTTAGAAACATTGGTGCCTGGGAATCCGACAGGTGGCAGCACTGGACAGATATGGTATTTTTACATTTTAAAAAAAAACTAACCTAAAGTTCCTTTATGCCTAAACCTTGCTTGGTGCTGATATTACTGTAATTTTCCCGATCTTGGCCGTCTACTGACGCAAATCGAGCAAAGTTGTTGACTGTATTTTAGTTAAAGCCACTTCTTGATCAGATCTATCCAGAGTTGCCTCTCTTAGTATTTCCCACTGATGATGACTAACGAACCTACGTTACCTTGCTATCTGTTCTTTTCAACTAGTTGATACTTTCCTTATGATTCTGGCTGTGCCAAAGAAGAAAAGCTTTTGTAACAGCTCTGTTGGGCACTCTGTTCCTATTTCTTTTATATTCTACATAATTCCTTGATGCCTTTTGATACTGGCGCCAAAGACATAACCAATAACTGGCACTATCTTTACCTTCTTCATTCTCCAGTCGAGCATTCTCGTATATAAAAAGATTGTATATATCTAATTTTTTTGTCTTCCTTTTTGGCTGTTCATGTATCAAAGGGGCACGTAACATCAATTATAAAGCACGTGTGGTTCACCTTGTACACCACCTCTAGGTCCTACTTCGTGTACTCAAGCACCTGGTCTGGTTAGATTGGAAATCTCACAGGATTTTGCATGTCTTACACCCAGTCACTTTGTTTTATTTTTACCACGTCTTACCCCTCTCTATTATTATTATTGTTGTTGTTGTTGTTGTTATTATTATTATTATATGTAAGCTATGAACTGGCAGAATCGTAAACGCATAGGACAAAATCCTTAGCGGTATTTCGTTTGTCTTTACGGTTATGAGTTCAAATTCCGCCGAGGTCGACTTTGCCTTTCATCCTTTCGGGGTCTATAAATTAAGCACAAGAGAAACACTAGGATCGATATAATCGACTGAACCTCCTCCATCGAGCTGCCCTTGTGGAAAAAGTTTGAACTCATTATTATTATTATCATCCTTATTATTATTATTATTATTATCATTATTATTATTGTTATTATTATCATTATTATTATTATTGTTATTATTATCATTATTATCATGGCTTAGTGGTAAGTGTGTTGCACTCACCATCTTACGATCGTGATTTCAATTCCTAGACCTGGTGGTAGGTTGCGTACTTGAGCAAAAACACCTCATCTCACGTTACTCCGTGATCACTTCGACACTTGACGCGTGGCACACCTGTGCACCTGTTCAAACAGAGGGACAGGTGAGCTAATGTGCAGCACGAACATTCGATCACTTTAAACAAATCATTTCTGTAGGTCGTTCGGTGAAAGCTGAATATTCGTACGCCGTCTTCGATGGGAGAGTTCATGACTTGTTATTAATGCTATTGTAATTGTTTTTGTTGTCGTTGTTGTTGTAGTACGCTGGCTCCTAAACGTGAAATTAGGTCTATACTGCAAGATTTAAATGCACTAAAATTTATCTTTTGTTATATTTTTCCTGAATATGCTCTGCTGAAATACGGATGAGACTAATCTAGCTGCGCGCCTTTTGTACCATCAAATATCCCAATATTCTTTGTCAGCTGTGACTCGATTTTGTGGTAACTAAGAGTAGCGATAATCTTTTAAATAATTATATTCCACAAGCACCGTGAACTTGTTATCTCACGGATTTATATATATATATATATATATATATATATATATATATATATATATATATATATATATTCAAAATGTGACCGCGGGTGTACCGTTGGCGATTTTTTTCCTCTGTTTTCCCTTCTCTGGATCTTTCCTTTTCCTATGTTTCCGACGAAGAGCTCCGCTCGAAACGTTAAGCCCCCCTTCTTTCCTTCTTTCCTGAGCGTCCAATAATACTATATTTGTTCCCGTCCTCGCGTTGTTGTGTTTTTTTTTTTGTGCTTTCTTGTTTGGATTAACTATATATATATATATATATATATATATATATATATATATATATATATATATATATATATATAATATATATTATATATATATACATATATACATACATATATACATAAATATACATACATATATATATATATATATATATATCTATTATATATACATACATATATATATATATATATATATATATATATATATATATATATAATATATATATATCGGTGGGATGGTTTTGTTAAGTGGTGTTGAGTTTTACCATTCTGTAAATAATAATAATGGTATTTTTTACAAGCTTATATATATATATATATATAATGTGACCCTCGTAGGCACAAGTCCGGGCAAGTTTGTTTATCGAAGACCAGCAGTTGCCCGAGCATACCAGCTTGGCACCAGTGACGACGCAGCTGATTTATTAACGTGCAAGTGGCTCAGCACTCCACAGACACGTGTACCCTTAACGTAGTTCTCGGGGAGATTCAGCGTGACACAGAGTGTGACAAGGCTGGCCCTTTGAAATACAGGTACAACAGACACAGGAATAAAGAGTGAGAGAAAGTTTTGGTAAAAGAGTACAGCAGGATTTACGACCATCCCCTGCCGGAGCCTCGTGGAGCTTTAGGTGTTTTCGCTCAATAAACACTCACAATGCCCGATCTGGGAATCGAAACCGCGATTCTACGATATATATATGCACACACACACACACACACACACACACACACAACGGGTGCGGTGAATAAACAGTCGTCTAAATTACGCAATGGCTCAGTGGTTAGGGACAGCGGACTCGCGGTCGTAGGATCGCGGTTTCGATTCTGAGACCGAGCATTGTGAATGTTTATTGAGTGTTTATTGTATGCATACACATATATATATATGTATGCATACATGCATGTATGTATGTATCTGTGTGTGTGTGTGTATATTTATATATGTATATATATATATAATATATATATATATATATATATATATATATATATATATATATATATATATATACTGTTTGTCTGAGGAGAGTAATTTTCTTTTTGTGCCTTATTATGTAACACACTCACCAGTAAAATTTCCACTTTTTTCTTATTTATATTGTCCTAAAATTTTCGTTGTGTCTTGCAATCTTTTCAATAGACTCAAAATTATTGAAAAGGTTGCAAGACGCACCGAAAATTTTAGGACAATATAAATAAGAAAAAAGTGGAAATTTTACTGGTGAGTGTCTTACATAATAAGGCACAAAAAGAAAATTACTCTCCCCAGACACAGCAGTATATGCTTCAACACACGAACTCATATAAATAATCTTGCAAACCAAATCCAAAAACGATACATATATATATATATGAAGATAGATAGATAGTTGGATAGACTAATAGATGCAGATATACATATATATACGTATGCAGGATGTGATGTCGCCATCTTATATCTTTAATTTCGCGCATGCGCATTGTTTTTTTTTGTTATTTTGTCGTCTACACAGTATTTTAAGGTCTCTTGGGCACCGTCTGTGAGAAAAGCAGCACCATGACGCAATTCACTCTGCCAGGAATTTGAAAACATGCTGTACTACTTGGTCTTCATGCCGGAAGCTCCAATACGAACATTTCAGAATGTTTGGGTGTCAATCTGAGGACAGCGCAACTTGAGGACATGTACTGAGAGTGATAAAAAATCAAGCATCTAGTTAACATCGTGGTGTTCGGCGTGATCACAAGTGTAAGCGAACTTATGCCTTCACTCATCTTTCCGTATGGCCACAGTCTCAACACGGAGGCCTACATCACGTGCCTGGAGGAGGTAGTGGTACCATGGGTCAAGAGGGTGGCTGCTGGAAGACCCTATGTCCGTCAACAGGACTCTGCAACATGCCACACAAGCTGGGGAACCCAGTCGTGGCTGTCAGATAATTTCAGCGACCACATCACCCCGAACATCTCGTCACCTAACTCCCCAGATTGCAACTACCTTGATTACTATGTGTGGGGCGCAGTTCAGCGAGAGACCAACAAAACTCCTTGTAGCACCAAAAATAAACTGAAGGCACGATATTGTAGCTAGGACACTCTATAATGAAATCCGTCGGAAAGATAACCCGAGGACAAAGAAATAAGAACTAACAGTATGGTAGTATGGTAATAAAAAGGAGTACTGATGGAATGTCCCAGTGAAGACCGCAATAAGATGTAAGGACAACAGACCTGATATAATGATTTGGGATAGAGAAGAGAAACTGTGCACAGTTGTGGAAATTAGCTTCCCAGCGGATGTTAACATAAAGCCAAAGAAAAATTTAAAAAGAGAATACCTATGCTGAACTATTGAGAAATCTGCAGTTACTCTATCCAGGTTACAAGTTCAGGTTTATACCAGTAATTGTTGGGGACCTG
>NC_043012.1:41913547-41936047 GCF_006345805.1 Octopus sinensis
AGTAGTGCAATTTTCTGTATGTTATATGTGTTTGTAAGTCCTGGTGTTTTTGTTATGTATTTGTCTGAATATTTTTTATCATGCCTAATGCACCTACTATGATAGGAATTGTTTCTGTTTTCAGATTCCACATTCTAGTTACCTCTATTTCCAGGTCTTTGTATTTTGAGAGTTTCTCCATTTCTTTTAGAGACACGTTGTCATCTGCCGGTATTGATACATCAATTAGAAAGCATTTTTTTCTTCATGATCTCTGACAACTATATCTGGTCTGTTGGCCTTAATTTCTCTATCTGTGTGTATCGGCATATCCCAGAGTATGGTTGCTTTCTCGTTTTCTGTGACCTTTTCTGGTGTGTGCCTATACCATCTTTTTTCTGTTGTTATTCCATAATGTTGGCATAGCTTCCAATGTATGTAGGTTCCAACTCTGTCATGTCTGTGAATATATTCCTTCTTAGCCAGGACTGGGCAGCTAGAGATAATATGATTTATTGTTTCTTGTCCATCTCCACATATTCTGCAGTTACTTGTAATATTTCTTTTCATTACATGTTTTTGGTAATTTCTGGTGGGGAGGCTTTGGTCTTGTGCTGCAATTAAAAATCCCTCTGTTTCTGCTTTGAGTCCTGAGCTTCTCAACCATTGCTGGGATTTTTCTTTGTCTATTTCTTTTGCGTTTAGTTTAGTGCAGTATTTATCATGGTTCGTTGCTGTTCTATTTTTAGTTTGGATTTCAATAATAATAATAATAATAATAATAATAATAATAATAATAATAATAATAATAATTATTATTATTATTATTATTATTATTATTATTATTATTATTATTATTATATTATTACTATTACTATTATTATTATTATTATTATTATTATATATATTATTATTATTATTATTATATATTATTATTATTATTATTATTATTGAAGGCGGCGAGCGGGCAGAATCGTTAGCACGCCGGACGAAATGCTTAGAGGTATTTCGTCTGTCGCTATATTCTGAGTTCAAATTCCGCCGAGGTCTTCTTTGACTTTCATCCTTTCGGGGTCGATAAATTAAGTAACAGTTGAGCACTGGGGTCGATGTAATCGACTTGCTCCTTCCCCCAAAATATCAGGCCTTGTGTCTATAATAGAAAGGATTTTTATTGAAGGCGGCGAGTTGGCAGAATCGTTAGCACGCCGGGTGAAATGGTTGGCGGCATTTCGTCTGCCGTTATGTTCTGAGTTCAAATTGTGGCAAAAATTTGAAATAACTATTATTATTATTATCATTATTATTATTATTATTATTATTATTATTATTATTATTATTATTATTAGGTCGACTTTGCCTTTCATCCTTTCGCGGTTGATAAATTAAGTCCCCTCCCACCAAATTTCAGAATTTTTGTCTATAGTAGAAATTATTATCATCATCATCATCATCATCATCATATCATCATCATCATCATCATCATCATCATTATTATTATTATTATTATTATTATTATTATTATTATTATTATTATTATTATTATTATTATTATCAAGGTGACGTGCAGTAGAATCGTTAGCGCACCGGACAAAATGCTTAGCAGCCTTTCTTCCGATTTTACGTTTTGTATTAAAATTCCGCCATGGTTGACTTTGCTTTTCATTCTTTTGGCTGTCGATAAGATAAGTATCGAATAGATCTCTTCCTTTAAATTGCGAGCATTGTACCTGTAGAAGAGAAAGGGATAACCAGTCCTCCTGGTGATCCATTTCCTTCTTGCTGTCGCATGATGATGCAACGAGATAACGTTATAACAACTGGGTGTTGCTGGACGAGGTAATCCGTCGCTCTCTTCTTACTCGTGGGATCCTAGCATGAACAAACGAAGCTATTTCTTCCACTATCGTTGCAATTGCAAATGTTGCTGCTCTAGAAACAGCATTTTCCTTTCTTTTCTTTTTTTTTCTCTTTCCTGGTGTTATTCTCTTTGTTGATGTCCACTTGTCTTCTCTTTTTTCTTATTCCTTCTTTTGTGCCTGAGCAGCAAAATCTCGTTCACGTGTCACAGCTCGGATTTCTGTGCTGCAGTGCAAGTCTGATTGCTTTTCTCACGTTCCAGAAAATAGCAAAGTAACCAGAATCTGTAAAGATTGCTGTGAAATATGCAATTGAAGAGGTTACGTCATGAGAGATGTGGCCATTATCTCATTTCTAAATGATATAATAACAGGAACAGTCGTCGGCGATCTGCAAATATACCTTTTCCCTTACACACACATGTATTATATACAAATTTATCTATGTTATGTTTGTGTGTGTGTGTGTTGTGTGTGTGTGTGTGTGTGTGTGTGTGTGTACATTTATATTCATTTAATATATATTAGCATATACATCTTTGTGTTTTGATAAGTAGATAGACAGATACTGAAAAATGACTTAGCTTTCTTATAACCTTTCATATAGCTTGCATAAAATATATATCCAATATATTTTATAAGTGCGTATTTTTAAGCATATGAGTGTATATATAAATGAGATCAACATCCATCTACTGAAGTAATACTTTGGCATGTCATCAGTGTTGTATCCTGGGGTCATCGGGTGTTTCCGGTCTTACAACATACGCCGTCATTTTGAAACTCGCCCTAGGTTTATCAGTCCAAAGCCTTTTTTCTAAACGGCACTCAGCTGGCCCCCGCCCATTACCTCTTCTTAGCTAGAACCTGCTAGACGCTTCTCAACAGTCTTTATATTATTCTTGCTTGCTCATCTTTCACCCATTTCTGTAATGCACAAAGTTCCATAGACCTTTCACAGAGAATGACCTGAGACCCCTCCACTGTCAGCCCCACTGGAGAATATCCTTTCTTGTACCAACCCTCATAATACGTAGTTCTCTTCCTCTTTGCGTAGTCCTTATAATACATAGTCCTCAATACGTAGTTCTCTTCCATAAACTCTATGGATTAAAAACAGGATCCTCTGCAGGTTCCTCTTCCAGATCTGTCAACTGACATCCCACTACACTTCGCAAGGAATTGAACTCACAAAAAACCTGACCACTAAGCCATGGGCCTTCATATATATATATACACTGCACGTATTCCTATTTATCTCCTCTTCTATCTTTTCTCTTGTCAAAAGCAATATTTCTCCAGCGTTCACTACTTTACCTCGTCTGCTCTACCGACCTTCCATGTTTTCGATCGGTTTGATTTTATGTCTCCACTGTCCTGCTTTTGTTACCAACTTTGACCTGCAGCAAATCCCAAATTTTATTTTGGTTCGCGGGAGCAACTGCCTTAAACGTTTTATATTATCGTTCAGTGCTCGAAATAAGGAGTAGAAAGGCAACCGACAACTGATGAAGGGTAGTTTTTTATGTTACTTGTCTTATTTCCATTTGTTTCTCTCGTTATTTGCGTACCCAACTTTGTTTTCGTATTTCATGTTCTTTACGTTTTGTGACGTCCAGTACCCATATATGCAAGTCTATATACACATATATGTATGTATATACATATATGTATGTATATATGCATATATACATATATATATATTTCTATTTATATATATATATAGCTATTTATGTTATACATATGTATGTATATATAAATACACACATACACACACACATATATTTATTTACACCCTCATACACACACAAACACAGATTTATAGTTTGTAGATATCTTCACATTAAATCTTATACTTGTATTTTTAATTGTATACAATATTAAATGTATATATAACGTCTTCCGCTTTATTTTTCTCTCCCCCACATTTCAACACACAACATACACACACATACAATATATACACATACATACAGAAGCCGTTAGGGTTGTTTGCGATAATTGATGAAGAATCTCGCTTCCCCAAAGCGACTGATGCAAGTTTACTGGACAAGATGGCGGCTAACTGCCAAAACCCGAAACTTTTCCAAAAATCCAAGACCAGTAATTACGTCTTCACTATTCGTCACTATACAGGAGAAGTAAGTAACTATTTTATTTGATTTGATTTTTTTTTTATTATTATTTTATGATTTACTCTTTTCAATTTTTCATGTCTTCCCTTTTACTAGTCTCAGTCGCTGCACTACAGCCATGCTGGAGCACTGCCTAGAAGTGTTTAGTCGAAAAAAATCAACCCCACTATTTCTTTTTAAGTCTAGTACTTACCAGTTTTTCTTGCAGAACCGCTGCGTTAGGGGGGGGGTGCAAACAGAACCAGTGACACGCACACAGTACTCGAGCGCGCGCGCACACACACACACATATATATGTGTGTGCGTGTGTAGAATATGTATATAGATATTATATATTAATACAATATTATATTATATTATATTATATTATTTATATATATATATATATATATATATTATATATATATATATATATATATATATATATATATATATATAATATATATATATATATTGGTTTACAGCTTCATTGACGGCATCATCATAAAGGAAGCGTTCAGCAAATAAAATTAAATCTCAGGTACACGATAAAACCGACGACGTGTGCATTTTTTAAACAAATTGGTTGCTGAAACGCATATCTGAGTCTATCAAAGGTCAAACAACATATCGGAATGTAGCTCCTTTCAATGAAATTCTTCCCTTCATGAAACACCCAATTAACGATATTCCATCTGGAAGTATAATTTAATTTAATTTAATTTAATTTCTCAAATTGATTTAATTGTAGGTGAAATTGTTATTGTTCAGAATTCTATTACGTTGTTTTCCCATTTTCTTTTTCTTGTACATAGAAAATAGTATACTCATATCCATCAATGTAAAGTTAACATCTTTGCCTTTTCACTGATACACTGGATAAAACCGGGAAACTTGGATGCGGATATCTCCTTAAGAGGGTTTATAACCTTGATTTAGTTTTATACACACACACACACACACACACACACACACACACACACACACACACATACACACACACATATATATATATTTATATATATATATATATATATATATATATATATATATATATATATATATTTATATATACATGTGTGTGTGTGTGTGATATATTTGGGCGTAAGAACTTTAGGGAAAATAGGAGTCATATTTCAACACTAGGTAGATATGGTGTTTTTACACCTTTTACTTTAAGTGGGAATTTTTTCTCCACGATAACAGAATAAATTTAACTTGAGAAGTTGAAATTGTTGCTGTTGTTGTTGATGATGATGTTGCTTTTGCTGTCGTTGTTTTGACTATTATTATACCAAGAAAATGTTCCAGAAATTAAACTACTTTCCATTCCAGCCCCTAGAATACTACACATCCGGCTTCTTGGAGAAGAACAGAGACAATCTGAGTCCTTGTCTTTTAGAATGTATGAAATGTAGCAACAACCAGTTGGTTAGTGATATGTTCCTCACCAAACTCTCTCACAGAGGAACCATCTCAGAGTATGTATTCCATTACAATGCTTTGCTGTGTTTTACTTTGTTTTTTTTTGTAGTAGTTGTTGTACTTGTTTTTGTTGCTGGTGTTGTTGTGATTGTCGTCCCATTATAACGCCATTCCGTTTTAACGGCACCACTCGGTCGTCAAGGAACTCTACCAAATATCACTGTATTGCAAATATTCCGATAAGACATCCGGCACCACCACCACCACCATTGTTGTGAATTAAGGCCAATACACTCTGTCAACCTTGACGAAAGGCATTCCACCTGTGACCATCCTGTCTTTCTAGAAGCATGCAGGACATCAGCGCATAGATTAGTGGTCAAACTGTTGAACACGCGATCGCAACGGCGTGATTTCAATTGTTGGAGCAGGCAGTAAGATGTGTCCTTGGGCAAGGCACTTTATTCTGTGTTGCTCTTGTCGATCAAGCCGAAAATGAGTTGTTTCTGGTGTTCAGTGACGTCACAGACTTTAAGACCCAAATCTTATAAATACAAGACGTCAACGATCCTTAATGGTTACAGCATACAGGAGGAGGAGAAAGAGGAGAGAAAAGAAGATGAGGAAAAGGAGAAAGAGCCGCTTCTCTACTTCTCCTGACTGAACTAACCATTCACCAAATGTTGGTATTTGTGATAGTATTAGTAGCAGCAATACCAATGGTGATATTAGTGGCATTAGTTAAGTACGGAAGGCGATTGCGGAGTGAGCTGGTGAGGGTTGCCATTAGGCAACTGTTGGATTTTTAACCCATTCTAACTTGTTTCGATTACGATGTTTTCTTAGAGAAATGTTATAGCATATATATATATCCTTGCAGTCCGTTGACGGGGGACGTTTTTGAGTACGCGTATAAAAGCTTCTATTTTATTTTGTGGGCTACGACCTAGGGATTCCAACCTGCCACTACAGTCTTATGAGATCACACCGAGTTGCGCCGACATAGCATAGGATGAATATATTAATGATAAAAAATAATTAAGGGATGGAATTTATAAATATTTTGATATTAAAATATTCATTCATGGACTATTTTTATTACCATTATTATATGAAAATGAGTGCACAGCACCGTATTGGTGGACAGAATTTCTTTACTTGTGTATTAAAGTTACCATTGGTTTCATGTGAAAAAAAAATCTTAATATCGTAACAATTTTTTAAGCCTATCACATGGAGGAATGCTGTTTGTCTCCATTTTGTATATAAACACAAAGTCTCGCTGAATTCGCAGAGATCCTGGCGAAGAGAATTCAACGAGACCGTATTTTTATCGAAAATGGAGATGAACACCATTCCTCCATGTGATCGTACTGAAGAATTGTTAAGATATTAAGATATGTTTGTTAACATTAAATCCATGCTAGCTTTAATACATAAATAAAAAATATTATTATATATATACATTTATATATTCTTTTACTTGGTTTAATCTTCAGCAATGCTGGAACACCGCCTTTAGCCGAACAAATCGACCCCAGCACTTATTCTTTGTAAGTACTTATTCTATCGATCTCTATTGCAAACCGCTAGGTTACAAGGACGTAAACGCACCAACATCCGTTGCCAAGCGAACGGGAGGGACGAACACACACACAAATATATACATTTCTCATGATTGGTATTTAGGCAGTGCTACTTTTCCCAGAGCCCCAATATGTATGTATGCATGTATGTGTGTATGTGCATATATATATATTATTACTTAGGATTAAATGATCTTTTTGTGTAACAATATACACGATTTCGCTGTATCTACACAGCTGTTGGTCAGGTTTAGTTCGTTCTACCCAAGACTCTCTCGCATTCATAACGCTTAGAAATTGTTGTATAAGCAACATTGAAAAAGAAATGTTTAACAATGACATATTTTTAGCATTGAGAAACAATTTGCAATAAATGTGAGGATGAAGGACATACATTAAATTTGCACATGCCCAGATATTCACCCACACATAAATATGTTTGCGTCTGCGTGGTGCGTCTACGTGTGTGTATGTATACCTGAGTTTTAAGTATATATGTGTCCTTATACATATCTATGTATACACATACAGACGCTCACCAATAACCATATAACTCTATACACACACAAATATTATGTACGTGTGAGTGAACACACACATATATACATATATATGTATATATATATATATATATTATATATATATATATAATATATATATATATATATATATATATATATATAATATATATATATATATATATATATATATATGAATAAATAAATGGAGTTTAACGCAGGTGTAAATCAAATATTTTTACTTTCGACACATGTTTCAAAAATTCCACTGATACTATTCAAAAGAATAAATGGTATAAACAATGCAATCTTCTCTTCAGAAAAGTGAAAAAAACGAAACTCGTCAATAAGACATTTTAGCAAAAGATGATGGATTTGTATAGTGATTAACTGAATGCTATTAATATTGTTTAAAAAACTTATATGATATAACGTTATAAGTAGCTTACAGAAAGAGTAGGGATATTAATAGTGAATGTTAAATATAAAGGAAATTAAAGTTTAAATTATATATAATGATAGAGACTACTTATATGCACTAAAGGCGTTTTTTTGCCAATGCTTACATCTGTATACTCGCTCTATATATACACCTTCCCCTCTGAGGATATTATGCTCAGGTCATATAAATTTAGTATTTATTGAGTATTCATTGAAACAGCTGTAAGAGATGATGATTTATTTGCTGTTATTAATAAACAATTATTAATTTCCCAATTTCTATTTTCTTATATATAAATAAGGATGCCATTATTAATAATTAACAATAACGTAAAGACCATGCGTAAAAACCATAACGGTAAAATTATTAATTAATAATGAAGGATACAACTGGTAGTACCAGCAATGCTAAAAATTAGAAGTCAAAACGACTTATATATATTTATATATATGGTGGCTACCCCCTCGTTATCGAGTATGGCCATTGCACGAAGCTTAATCAATGTTGTTATCATGCAATGCCTGTGCAAGAAGATTTTTTTAAAGTGAAGAAAGTCAATCCCACTCACTAAGCAACAGCAGCCATAATCCGAAAAGAAGAACAAGTCAACATCATCGATAACCACTGAGCCGCAGGTTTTATGTCAGAGTTATCCCAGTTACCTGAGTTACCTTCTCCTAGAAGGATGCCCTAACGAAGGGTAGGAGTCCTTCACTCCCAATGGTTTAACCGCGCCATCGGGTATTCAGTCCGATTATTTCTATGTCCCCGCGCATGATACAGCCTTAAGACATATATTGGATGGCCGTTGACTCTCTAGAGTTCCTCCGCCCTTTGACGGGTTTTGTTTTTCATCCCGCAAGGTGTCCAATAAACACCCTCCTCACCAAGCAAGCTTGGTGGGGTTGCCGGTTTAGTCGCCGACGACCCGACCATGCAACAGGTTGTACTGGGTTACATGGTACCAGTAGCACTCGAAAGTGACCTGACATATATATTATATATATATATATATTATATATAATATATATATATATATATATATATATATATATATATATATATATTATAGGTGTGTATGTGTGTATGAAAAGCGTACTTGCAACACCTTGGCTTCTTTGAAAATCGTTGGCGGGACTTGAATGTCACTTTCGACAAAGACTGACAAAGAAATAGTACGTTGTCGGAACCTCAATTGAGTCCATCATACATACATACATACATTCATACATACGTACATATATACTCATATATACAGAGAGAGAGAGAGTGAGGACAGGACGAAGAGAGTAAGAGAAATGAGGCAGGGAGAGAGAGAGAGAATGAGGAGGAGAGAGAGAAGAGAAGAGAGGAGGAGAAGAGAGAGAGAGAGAGAGAGAGAGAGAGAGAGAGAGAGAGAGAGAGAGAGAGAGAGAGAGAGAGAAGTAAATTTAAAGCTAAGCGAGTTAGGTAGGTCAATATACAAAGTATATTAAATATTAAAAATGTATATAAGGGGTGTTCGGGCTACATCACTTTATACATTGCATAAAAGGAAAAGAAAATAATATTCCATCCGAAAATATATGAATTTTAAAGAACCCAAAAATATCAGGTAGATTAAGGCTGAAACATACTCAAAGTACCCACCGTCAGCTACCACCGCGGCCTCAAGACGGTCCCGGATCCTGACGCATGCATTCCTCATTGTTTTCTTGAGAAGGTCTTCGAATATCGTCTTGATTTTGGCTTTGGTGTTGTAGTCAGAACGGTTGATGTCTTTCTCAACCGCGCTCCACGCGTAGTAAATCATAGTACTACAATCGGGGGATATAGGAAACCGGAAATTCTCTGACAACTGTTTCTGACTTCCGAAAGTATGACAAAGTGTCGAATCCTGCTGTCATACATATGGTCTCCCTGTAGCAACTCTTTCCAGTCAGGGTTTCACCATATTCTCTAGCATCTTTGCATAGCCGCTTGAATTGAGCCTTAGACCCTGTTCAAAGATATGGGATGAAGTCCGCTGGGCGAATACACTCATATTTCCTGTTGTGCTCCTTCCTGCAAGCCACAGCTACGTAATCTCCGTTGCAGCTATCCATGACACGTCTTACACTCTTAATTAATAATGAAGGATACAACTGGTAGTACCAGCAATGCTAAAAATTAGAAGTCAAAACGACTCATATATATTTATATATATGGTGGCTACCCCCTCACAGAGCTCTAAGCAACAGTTACGATGATGGCATTTTGATAACCGATGCGAATCATCATGATAGCACTTTTCCAATATTCACATGGCTTCCAGTCCTCCGTGTCAGCTTACTTTTTCTCCACTTCAACTTTAATCTTTACGCTCATCAACGCTGTTGACTCTTCACCAATGCATCCATTCCTGGAACCAAAAAGAAGGTGGGGGACATAAATAATCGTCAAATTCAGTCTCGACACCGTTACCCCTTCCCCCTCCCCCATACACTTAATCAGGAAATGCGATTAGGATCGCAAGATCTCTCATATACTCAGTTTCAAAATTGAGCTGACCATTAACTAATAACGTCCTCAGTTCCTCTTACAATAGAACTTGTAACCGAATCAGATGAGCTGACATCTTGGTTAAATGCTCGAATATAAATTCTGTAGAAATGTGGTAAATGTGTGTAAACCTTTTATCTTTCCTTTAACCGGTTTCAGTCACTGGGCTGCAACCATAATGAAGCACCGGTCTGAAGATTTAGTCGAACAAATCGACCCATGGGTTTGTTTTTGTAAGCCTGGTACTTATTTTATTACTATCTTTTAACAAGCCGCTAAGTCACGGGGACATAAATAAACTAGTACCAGTTGTCATGCTGTGGTGGGGGACAAACATATACACAAACACACACACACATTTATATATATATAATCAACTAATAAGGGTGAGAAAATTGGATACTAATTTAATAGTACATATATGCGCCGGGCTTCTTGAATTTCCACTCACAAATTCTTGGTCGGCCCGGAGCTATAGTAGAACACACTTGCTCAGGATTGAACCCAGAACCATGTGGTTGGGCAGTATGATTGTAACAACACAGCTACCATATTTATATAGTCATGTGTATATATTATAAATCACATGTGTATGCATGTAACTATATAGCTATATACATATGTGTGTGTGTGTGTTATGTATATATTTATATGTATACACCTATGACAGTGTATCTGTGTATATATGCTCGCCTTAAAGTGTCCGCTGCTGTTTATTATTGCTATTGTATAAGGTAAAGGAGATGTCAGCGTAGATTAGTAAAACCCTATGCAACAACATTTCTCTGCTTTTATTTCGACGAAGCTGATTGCTTGTTTATATAACATAAGTAAACACATTATTTCAACTCTAGCCTCACAACATATATACGCCGCACGGGTCAAATATACACTCACCATAATCTTCACACACACACCATCGCCTGTAATTTGCGTGTTTTTCTTTATTTATCGTTAATATAAGAAGTCTAAAAGTCGTCAAACAGGTTCCGTTATGTGACACGCAATAGATTCCCGGTCTGCCTGTCTGTTTCTCTGTTTGTTGGCAGGTCGGTCGGTCGGTCCGACAGTAGGCTGGCTGGCCTGTAGGTTGGTTGGCTTATCGGTCGGCTTGTTTGGCTGGTTGATTGATTGTTTTTTTGATGGGGTTCTTGTTGTGGTTGGTTGGCTGGCTGGTTGGTCGGTCGGTCTTATGCCTGACAGTTTTGCTGTTGAGTTGTTCTGGTACTTGAACCCTAAAATAACACCTGACCAAGCAACAAGTCCCTCCTTACTGACTTCAATCCTAGAACCTCCATGGCTTATAAGTGAGCGACATCACATTACACTGGACGTGACGCCAGTCCGTGGCAGGGTTAACTCATTTACAGTTGTGTGAACGGCACTGCTCAAAAACACAACCTACCACCGGTCCGGAATCGAAACCACGACCATGCAATCACAATACTGTAACCATCGGGCCATGTGCTGCCACCTAATCAAGCAGTCATATTGATAAATGATATTCAAACTCTAATGAGGCCTCGATGAAACTTAAGACGGCCCTCCTCTACAACCAAATACAATAGCATTTTCCGAACGAACATTGAAAATACACCGACACCAGAAAAACGGCTCATTCATTCTTCGCATCTTTGAAATTGTCACAGCATTATCAAGGAATATTTGAAATGCAAGAAACAACGGAGAGACCATCAGCGTCTCAAGAAGGTTATTGTTATATATATATATATATTGATATTTCTTTATTGCCCAGAGGAGACAAACAGGACAGACAAAGGAATTAAGTCGATTACATCGCGCCCAGAGCGTAACTGGTACTTATTTAATCGACCCCGAAAAGATGAAAGGCGAAGTCGATCTCAGCGGCATTTGAACTCAGAACGTAACGGCATACGAAATACGGCTACGCATTTCGCCCGGCGTGCTAACCATTCTGCCAGTTCGACGTCTTAAATATATTTATTAACTTATATATCTCTTTCCCTCTCTTTCTCTCGTTCTCTCCTCTCTCTCTCTCTCTCTCTCTTTGTATATATATATGTATATATATATATATATATATATATATAATATATATATATATTATATATATATATATATATGTGTGTGTGTGTGTGTGTGTGTGGTGTGTGTGTGTGTGTGTTGTGTGTGTGTGTGTGAGTGTGTGTATGTCACATACATACATAATATTAATATTTCGCTCGGGCATTGCATTGCTAATAATCCGGTGTTAGAACTTAGTAAACGTATGCTTCAGAACAACGGAGACTCAGTCAAGTACAGATCGATGCTAATAAGAAACTGAGATGACAAAATCACAAACTATTATATTATGAACTTCATTGGCTTACAGCTGTTTTCTGCTATAAGATGCAATAGACTCATAGTTGAATGTTTGAGTGTCACCATTTAGCCTAATTGGAGCTTCAAGCATGAAGTGCAATTTATTTAGGAAAACCATTTACATTTATGGATAGACACAGAAAAGCATTACCAATGAAAACATAATTAGGAAATGAAATTTCCCCCTCAATCTCTTGAATCTCATTTCTTACATATTTATAGGTATTTTCATTGCCTATACTTTTCAGTGTATATACATAAATGTAATAGCTGAAGCTATATGTTGATACTCACACACAATTATGAGTCTATTGTACCTCATAGCAGAAAACGGCTGCGAGCTATAGAATTTCATAACATAATCGCTTATTCGTTTGCCATCCAAAATGTCTCATATATATATATATATATATATATATATCGTGGCACTCCGTCAGTTACTACGACGCGGGTTACAGCTGATCCGATCAACGGAACAGCCTACACGTCAAATTAACGTGCTAGTGGCTGAGCACTCCGCAGACACGTGTATCCATAATTTAGTTCTCGGAGAGAATCTGCGTGACACAGTGTGACAAGACTGGTCCTTCGAAATACAGATACAACAGAAATAGGAAGAAAGAGCGAAATAGGAAGAAAGTTGCGGTGAAAGAGTATAGCAAGGTTCTCCACCACCCCCTGCCGGGGCCTTGTGGCACTTTAGGTGTTTTCGCTCAATAAATTCTCACGACGCCTGGTCTGGGAATCGAAACCGCGAATCTACGATCGCAAGTCCGCTGCCTTAACCACTGGGCCATTGCGTCTCCACATCAGGTGAATATATCCACGAATTAAACATTAGAAAAAATTCTTAAAAAATCCTATTATATGCCATTTGATGACTCTCTGGCGAACTTCAGTCAGAGAGGAGAACCCTTTAGGGGATTGGAACGGGGGAGGGAAGCGAAAAGATGTTATAGCGGGAGGATGAATACAGCACAGGAGATGAAAATTTGGTATGGCGCTCTACCTCATAACAGATAAGGTTATTTTTAATCTGTAAATAGCTGGACGACAGAGTTCTGGCCAAAGAACTCATTAACAGATAATAGGAATCTACAGCCGGGAAATACATCATAATAAACATCCGTTGTGTACAAAGATAAAAAAAAAACATATAATAATTATTTAAATTTTTTGTCACAAGGGCAGCAGCTGTGATGAGTCGATTACATCGATCCCAGTGTTTTTTGCTACTTATTTTATCGACACCGAAAAGAGGAAAGGCAAAGTCGACCTCTGCGAGATTTGAACTCAGATCGTAGCAGCAAAGGAAGTACCTATAAGCATTTCCCCAGGCATGCTAACGATTCTGTCAGCTCGCCGCCTTTGAAAAAAAGGAACATATAATAATAAATCTTTTTTTTTTCCGCATGATTTAACAATTCTATTCATGTCCGTTCCTGAGTTGATGGATTTTAAATTTTCACGTTTATTTGTTTTGCAGGATTCCTGGTTTTAGATTGTTTCCGGTTTAATTATTTATATTGCTTATAAAATTTGCAATGTTTATTTATACAAATGTCATGTGCATATATATTATATGCGTGTGCGCGTGCGTGTATGTGCTACATACATATGTGTGTGTATGTGTGTGCGCGCGCGCGTGTGTATGTGTGTGTGTGTGTGCATGTATATCTGTTTGTTTGTTATTTATTTATTTGTTTCTCTTCCACAGCTCTTTTGGGACCAGAAAGAAAAGCAAAAACAACTTTATCAACGAGTTTCATTCCTCAAAGAGGTGAGTCCTTTGTCATATCATCGTCATCATCATCACCACCATCGAATGCATTATATTTATCTTCATCATCATCATCATCATCATCTTTGTATTCCTTATCACCTTTCTATTTTGCAGATCGCACCCTTCATATCATCTCCCTCCCCTTACCATCACTTCCCACTATCCCATCGTCCCCTTGTAATCCACGACCACTTCACTCATTCCATCCTTCCTTACGCTTTCGTGACTGCATCCACCCTCATCAAATCAGCTGAATCACCATCCACCAACCTCACCACTACTTAGCATCATCGAAACGCCATATCAGATACAACTCTGCCCCACTGCAACTGACAGTTTTCTAAGCACTAATTCTCACGACATTATGACCACCACAGAAGACGAGAGAGAGAGGAATGGCTTATACAGCAGTGTCCTAGTAGTGTCATCAGCAACCCTCTAGTGGTGTCCAGTGCTAATCTATTGACGTAAATGATGGCTTTCTGCTATTTGTAAAGCCTGCAGTGGTGTGGTTTTAGCTTCAGTGGAATTGTAGTGGCTTTCTAGTGGCTTTCTCTTGTAATAGGGAGCCACTGATCCTGGAGTAGTTCTCGTAGTATCAGTAAGAATCTGATGGTGTTATTGTAACTATAGTGATTTTGTTATTGAAGGAATAGTACAGTGCCACTAGTGGTATTATTACGATCGTAGTAGTAGTATTGTAGCTGCGATTATGTTCTAGTTGGTGTAGTAGTGATGTAGTATCTACAGTGGTCTTTTAGTCAGTGCAGAAGTGTTGAGGTGACATTATACGCTTGCATTGACTATAATGTATTGGTGATTTCATGGTATCTTGGCGTCTGTTGAGTTGTAGAAGTGATGTAGAAGTTTTATGGTAATTACAGTGTTTATATATATATAAACAGAAAAAAGATGTTGAAAATGCACTTGAGATTCATTTAGATGTTTTTATATGAATCGCAGTACACTTTCAACTTTTTCCTGTTTATCTCCTCATGTGGAATAAAATAACTATGTTTATATGTTTATATTTATATACTTACATACATACAATGGTTGGTTATAAATATATATATACAAACTTACAGACATACAGGAGTTGGTTATATATATATATATATATATATATATATATATATATATATATATATATATATATATATATATATATATATATATGTATAAGGTGGAAAGGAACACACGAGTTGATATATATGAAAAAACAAGTCAAAAATAGAAAATGCTAAGATAATTTTATAGTGAATCTTTCAGTACCGGTTTCGGTCATTTTGAGACCTTTTCAACTGTAACGATTAAATAATTAAATTTAGAAAAATTAGAAGAAAAGTTTTTTTTAAAGAATATTTCTATAGTAGTGTTCAGATATAAGTGGCATTCTGCCTTTCTCTGACTCCCTTGTTTGCACTTGTGTGTTCGAGGTCCCTCGAACACACAAGTGCAAACAAGGGAGTCAGAGAAAGGCAGAATGCCACTTAAATCTGAACACTACTATAGAAATATTCTTTTAAAAAAACTTTTCTTCTAATTTTTCTAAATTTAATTATTTAATCGTTACAGTTGAAAAGGTCTCAAAATGACCGAAACCGGTACTGAAGATTCACTATAAAATTATCTTAGCATTTTCTATTTTTGACTTGTTTTTTCATATATATATATATATATATATATATATATATATATATATATATATATATATATTATATATATATATATAAAGCAGAGTGGTAGTAGTAGTAGTAGTAGTAGTAGTAGTAGTAGTAGTAGTAGTAGTAGTAGCAGTGGCAGCAGCAGCAGCAGTAGTAATAGTAGTAGTAGTAGTAGTAGTAGTAGTAGTATGAGGGGCATATCCTGTAACAATGCGTCGTTGCATCCACCATTTGTTGGTGATTCCATGTTAGTCCTGGCGATCGTGTCTGCAACAGCCGAACCACAAGGTCACTTGACTTCACTCCAGAATACAGAGGTTAAGTATTATTATTAGAGTGGTTATACAGAGAATATTACACTTCTATATTTATAAAAGTTTGTAGCCGTAGTTGTAGCCGTGGAGGTTGTTATAGTGATGTGGTTTATCTGCAAAGCTGTATGATAATAATGGATTGTCTCTTAGCTGTAGTGGGGGTCCTTGTGTTATGTAATTACCATATTTATAGTTGTAGTATTATGAAGCCAAGAACTGTGGCAACGGCAGCGAGTTGACAAGTTTGTTACAGTGTCAAATAGAAGGCCTTGCAGAATTCTTTCCGTCATTCCTTTTTAGCATTCCGTGTTCAAATTCCATCGAAGTCAACTTCGCCAGTCATCCTTTTTTCGTGGGTGTGGCCAATAAATAAAACATCAGCCAATAAGCCTCTTTCTTCTTCTTCTTCTTCTTCTTCTTCTTCTTCTTCTTCTTCTTCTTCTTCTTCTTCTTCTTCTTCTTCTTCTTCTTCTTCTTCTTCTTCTTCTTCTTCTTCGTCTTCTTCTTCTTCTTCTTCTCTTCTTCTTCTTCTTCTTCTTCGTCTTCTTCTTCTCCCCCCCCCTTTAGAAATCCATTTTGTTTACACCCAGAGAGGGATGGACTTCGCTAGATGATTTAACATCCCAAAGCACGCCGTATATCCAGAGCACGTCAGGGGTTGAAAGCTTAAAGAAGGAAGAAGTTTTAGTGGTATGCAGTTTTATCAACAAAGATAGAGTTCTTGGTATGTAAGGAGCTGCAGTAATGGTTGTAGTAGCAGAATCGTTTTATTGGAGATCAACTGGCAGAATTGCTAGAGTGTAGGACGAAATGCCTTGCAATATTCGTTCTGGGTTTCTTCGATCTGTGTTCAAATCTCGTCGAGGTCAACTATGCATTTCATTCCTTCAAGGTACCAGTCGAAGGCGATGAATTTAAGAATTGTTAGGACAGTAGAAGGGATACCTTGTGGTATTTAATCCTGCTCTTTTCGTATGGGCTTTTAAGCATTAAACTTGGTTTGTAGGTTGGCTGACTGTTTGGTCTCTCCGCTCACGCTTTATCCGGTACATAACCACTACACTTAATCCGTCATTCGGCTATATGCGTATTGTTATAAACCGAGTACATTTTGCGAAGTTCACTCAGCTAATGTGCCACTCTGCTGGGTGTCTTTAGCGGGGGTCACTCAGCTAATGTGCCATTCTGCTGGATGCATTTAACGGGATTCACTCTGTTACAAGCATGAGGTTCAGGCCACTGCTTTGAGGATAACTTCTTCCCTCTCACCCACCATCTCAGAAGCCCTAAGTAAGCGGTAAAAATCTACGGAACTGCAGTGTTGAATTATCTGCGGATTTGCATGGATTATTGTAGTGTTATTTCTTCATCGTTCAACTGTAAAAGGCACACAACCACCTCCCTCCCCTACTCAATTCTAGGTGCCATGCTTTGCCCATCAGCCGCATTTGAATCCCTTGGCAGAATATGATCTCAGAACGCAAAGAGCCGGAACCGTTATACCGCAAGGCATTTCGTCCGATGATTCGCCAATCCTGAATTGGTACTTTATTTATCGAACTACGAAAAATGAGAAGTTAAAGTTGGTTTCGGCATGTTACACCACAGCATTGAATCCGACGCCCTAACGACTGTTCCAGTTCATCGATTATAAAACTTGGCTGCCACCACAACTAACACTACTACCGTGTATATATTACGTTTCTCCGCAGCAGACCCGATGGCTCTATGCATTAGCTTCTATAGTTCCAGGGTTGTCACAACAGCTCTATACACGAATAAACTAAAGCCTTTACCCGTTGGTTTCGATGCGGACGATTCAGTTCGAAATTTTTGCAATGTGGCAAGGCTTTCGGACACAACCTCACTTCCGTAACGTGGAGGACGACGACAGTGATTCTATTAATACTGCTTCTAACATAGATACAAGGCCAGAAATTACGGGATATAGTGTGTATGAGGAGGTGGTGGTGGTGGTGGTGGTGGTGGGTAGTCTATTATATCAACCCCAGATTTGACTTGAAGTTTATTTTATTGACCCCGGGAGAATGAAAGGCAAATTAGACTGTGTGCGGAATATAAAGAGCCGGGACAGACACCGAAAATTATTTTTTAGCAATAAGAAATCGGGAGTACACAATAATGAATATTAAACTTTATTATCTTCAAGTTCTTCGTGAGGGAGGGTTATGAATTGTTTTATCCTAGTTTCCCGCCGCAATAAATCAATAAAATGTTTCCTTACGAGAAACTCAGAAGAAACTGATTGATGTTAAAAAAAAAAAAAAAAAAAAGAACTATCACATCTCCGTTAGATTGAATATAAACAAAAGCGAATATATGTTCGTTTTTGTTTATGGCTAAAGTATGGGATGGAAGGCAAGCAGCTATGACCTTTTGATAGCAACCATGACCTCTGATAGTAGTGGAAGTGGGAGGATAAGGTGTAGTGAGAAACACGTGACTCGTGTGTTTCCGTAGCAGGGAGTGCTATATTATCTATCTTCTGAACTAAGAATTAAGACCTGAACTGAATCGTGAAGGAGAAAAGGGATTAACCGTTCACGTAATCCCATCGCTAGCGCGTCAGACGAAAAGTTTAGCAGAATCACTTCCGACTCCTTACGTTCAGAGTTCAAATTCTGCCGAAGTTAACTTTTCCTTTGATGACGGCAAACTGGCAGAATCGTTGGCACGCCGGACAAAATGTTCTGCGACATCTGTTCCGGCTTTTAGTTTAAATCCCATTGAGGTCAAGTTTGCCTTTCATCTCTTTGAAAGTTCGATAAAATAAAGTACCAGTTATGTCGTGGGGTCGATAGAATTAACTTGCTGCACTTGAATTCTGCAGCGAACAGGCATCGTCTTATTCAGAGGGAATATGGCGACCTGGGTCACCTACCAGCGAAACTGAGTATCTGGCTTCGGAAGCCTTATCGCTTCAGGAAAAAAACAATCGTTCTTAAGAATTCCTTCAATACTAGCAGCATTACTTCCCTTGTCTCCATTACTCTTACATATATGAAGGGAAACAAATACCAACGAGTTAGCCTCTGTATGTTCGTAGATAGAAACAGCAGCTAAATCTGTCCTTCAAACGATACATCCACAGTCTTAATGGGTTCTTGTATTTGTACAACGTTAGAAATTTGTGGATAGAGGAAAGAATAATCGATAATATCAACTGCAGTATCTTTACTTTATCAACACTGAAGGATGAAAGGTAAAACCACCTTTGAAGAAAAGCAAAAATCTTAGCAGGATAAGATACGACCATCAAAATCCTAAAAGGAAATGTATAACATTAATCCTAGATTTCCTTCAAAAAGACACTATATTCAGGGATGGAATTTCTTTGACATTAAATAAGCTCGATCAGGACTGATTTTGAGGCTAAATCATCAAGAGTAACAACAAATTTTATCTACCTTATAATGCACCAGAAGAAGGAAAGACCAAGCCTTAAATAAGACTCCGAAGACAAGCTAACTCTCAAACGAAAGCCAAGACTCCGAAGACAAGCTAACTCTCAAACGAAAGCAAAGACTCCGAAGACAAGCTAACTCTCAGACGAAAGCCAAGACTCCGAAGACAAGCTAACTCACAACCGAAAGCAAAGACTCCGAAGACAAGCTAACTCTCAAACGAAAGCCAGGACTCCGAAGACAAGCTAACTCTCAGACGAAAGCAAAGACTCTGAAGTCAAGCTAACTCTCAAACGAAAGCCAAGACTCCGAAGACAAGCTAACTCTCAAACGAAAGCCAAGACTCCGAAGATAAGCTAACTCTCAGACGAAAGCAAAGACTCCGAAGACAAGCTAACTCTCAGACGAAAGCCAAGACTCCGAAGACAAGCTAACTTTCAGACGAAAGCAAAGACTCCGAAGACAAGCTAACTCTCAGACGAAAGCCAAGACTCCGAAGACAAGCTAACTTTCAGACGAAAGCAAAGACTCCGAAGACAAGCTAACTCTCAGACGAAAGCAAAGACTCCGAAGACAAGCTAACTCTCAAACGAAAGCCAAGACTCCGAAGACAAGCTAACTCTCAGACGA
Source organism: Octopus sinensis (assembly GCF_006345805.1). Taxonomy (NCBI): domain Eukaryota; kingdom Metazoa; phylum Mollusca; class Cephalopoda; order Octopoda; family Octopodidae; genus Octopus; species Octopus sinensis. The sequence continues at coordinate 41,934,156 of NC_043012.1, forward strand.
AAGCAAAGACTCCGAAGACAAGCTAACTCTCAGACGAAAGCCAAGGCTCCGAAGACAAACGAAAAGCCATAACAAGCCAAACAAAAAGAGGCCACAAGATAATCTGGATCTCGTATAATAAAAAAGTTTATAAATTTTCCTTCTAAGCCTTCTCTACGTTCATCGTAACTAAAGAAGAATGTTCTTGAATTGCGAATCAAATGATTGTGTGCTTCTTCCAAAGGGCAGTCCAACTAATAGTTGCATGATGTGTCATTCAATAAATACAGATTTTGAGTAAAGTGTCCGGATATCTGAAAGGTACCCGGGGTGTTTGAAGTTAGACAAATGTCGATGTTGTCAATACGTCCAGCCGGTACCATCTATTAAGCTCCTCCTACATTTTTTCAGTAATGTCAACTTTTTTCGACAATTTCAACAGAGTTGTTCAACACTCGTTAAACAACTTCACATCTTTTTCTCTTTCATCTCTCTCTCTCTCTGTCACTCTCCCCACTCTTTCTCTCTCTCTTCCCTCCTTCTCTCTCTCCCGCTCTCTCTCTCTCTCCCACCCTCTTTCTCTCCCTTTCTTCCTTCCCTGAAATATTTTCTCCTTCCTACACATTTATTGACTCATACTATATCTGTCAACTGTTATCTATCTATCTTCTCCTCACTCTCACCCTCTCTCTCTCAGTCTCTCTCTTTCCCTTCTCATTTCAAGTCTTAAACCAACACAATTTTTCTTTCTTTTATATATACATTCTCACTCACTCTCTTCTCTATACCCCCCTCTCTCTGTTAACTTCCTTTTCTCGTTATCACAAACTTTAACTTATGTTATTCTTATTCTTACCCTGGCTCTCTCTGTCTTTCCCTCTTCACTCACAATCTTCCTTTCACTCACGCTCTCTTATACATTCAAACACACACGCATTCTCTCTCTCTCTCTCTCTTCTCTCCTTTTCTCTCTCTCTCTCTCTCAATATTTTTCTTTTCTCACTCACCCCTTTTTACTTCATGTCATCTTACCGACTTCTTCCTACTCCTCTCAATAAAGTAGATCGATCAATCGATCTACCATTATTTCTATTTTCTTGTCACCATCATTTTCTCATTCAGTCACACACACACACAACCATTTCCTCCCTCTCCTTACCATTCTCTCCTCCTCTCCCTACACATCACCAAGTTTTTTCTTTCTTTTATCTTTTGTTTTAGTTTCCCCTTTGCATTTATTTATTTTTCGTGTGTGATTTTTTCTACACCCCACCACTCACATACACACATTTTTTTCTCAGAAACACGTACGCACGCGTTTACGCACACATCCAAATGCATACATATAAACACATACATGTATGTAGGCATGTTGCATATGCATATATATATCCGTATACATATACACGCATGAGTCTGCGTGCATGTATATATATGTATATATGAATGTAAGTGTGCATATGGCTGTATACACGCACGCACACACACAAACAAACACAGACACATCAAGAATCCTCATTAACATTAAACATGGTGGATTTTCGTAGGTGTTTTATTATCATTGTTGTTGATGTTGCTGTTGTTGTTGCTCCTGTTAAGCCCTAGGCCGTTCGACTTTGCCTTCATCAGTCTTACTACTACTACTACTACTACTACTACTACTACTACTACTAACTACTATTGAATAAAAAAAGTCTGTAATGTGATCAGAGGGCATTAATGAATATAAATGAATATTAATAATGATGGTAAGGATTTTGATAATTGTAGTGATACTGGTGATGACGACTTTACTATTGGTCATGTGATCCGTTGCATTCCACCTTTCTCACTCAGATACTATATCTATCTATCTATCTATCTATCTATCTATCTATCTATCTATCTATCTATCTATCTATCTATCTATCTAT
>NC_043012.1:41941047-41943969 GCF_006345805.1 Octopus sinensis
ATTGAACAGATAGATAAGCAGAGTAGTTAGTCAGTGGGGGTTGGATTTTCATCAGTCCGCAAGTGAGATTTAAACCCAGCAAAAGAAAGGCATGGTCTGTCACAAACGGCCGTAATCCTAACGATGCCAGACGGTTAAATATATTCAAATCCCATACCTCCTGGCATTGTATGGTTTATGAATATATTATGCCCGTTTCGCATCCTTCTTCAGGTAATAATAATTGCAGTGCATAAAAAACTATGTTTACAGGATTGCACCAATTAGTATGTTACGCATTATACAATACAATGAAATATTCACAAATCAGTTGTATAATGCGTATAATGCATATTGGTGCAGACATAGAAACAATTTATTATGCATTAAAATCATAATTATATGAAGACGGTTACGAAACGGTCGTAATCTTAAGGATGACACGTGATTGAATATATTCATCTCTCATATGTCCTGACTTTTTATTGTATGTATATGTGTGTACGTGTGTGTATACGTTACACACACACACACACACACACACACACACCACACACACACCACACTCACACACACATATATATATATATTCATTTATATAGTGAAATCGAAACATTAAAAGACAACAAAATGACGCCAGTAGAAAGTGGAAAAAAAAGAATGGGATTTTTACGCTTCGAGCTCTTCATCAGGAAAGCAGTGTGTGATAAGTTCATTTTTAGCTGTAGAACTTGAAGTAGATTAAAGCTATAAATAAAGCAAGTAAATATTAGGTTGAAAACTCTTAAGAGGACCCCAAAACTGTTAAATTCATTTTATATTTATTTTGTGCCAAAAATTTCGTCGCACAGCTGCGACCTGAGTATTGACACAACTTTGCTACAACTACCTTCGTGATCGAGACACAATGGTGCGATGAAAATTTTGATACCTTTATGAAATAAATCTAAAATGTCAAGTAAATTTTACAGCGTTGTATGTTGCTAAATGCATGATGCAATTTGATGCAACTGCTTTCGTTTCAATGCCCTTTCTCTCTGAGTCAGGCACTAGAGGAGTGATTCAGAAATATATTTAAATATGGACAGAGAGACAGACAGAGAAATATATAGATATATATATAGAGAGAGAGGGGGGGAGGGGGATAAAATAGACAGACAGACAGATAAAGAGAGAGAGAGAGAGAAGGGGAGAGAAGTGAAATAGACAGGCAGACAGACAGATAGCTAGTAGCTAGAGAGAGAGAGGGAGAGAGATCAAATGATAGAGATAGATAGAAAGATAGATAGATAGATAGATAGATAGATAGATAGATAGATAGATGATAGATAGACAGATAGATAGATAGATAGCTAGGTAATAGATAGATAGATAGATAGATAGATAGATAAAAGCATCGACGAATGTGCGTGTGTGTATTCCTTTGTGACTTGGTTAAGAAGCCGAAATTTAAAAAAAATAAATTAAAAACTTGAAAACTTTTTATTGATTTAAAACATGCATAGTCTGTCACCAAGACAGATTGAAACAATTTTCCCTTCCTTCCTTAATAAAACTACTACTACTACTACTACTACTACTACTACTACTACTACTACTAGTAATAGTAATAGTAGTAGTAGGTTGAAGGTATTGAATGATTGGCAGAAAATATTTTCTCATTTTCTTTCCTCTCTTTTCTCTTATTTTTGTTGTTGTTTTCTTCATAAAATAAGTTTTATGTGAAAATAAGGAAGTTCATTCCCATTGTCCTGAGAATATTGTAATTCATCTCGCATAGTTTCAGTTATAAATATCTGGTGATGTGATGTAGTGAGTTGTATGCCTTTCCTTTTCTTCCGTTTCTTTTTCTCACGATATTTCGGTCCCAAGTGACTTGTATCAAGTAGAAAAAGAAAAACGAACAAGGTCGTTGAAAGAACACACAAAAGATTAAGTTCGAATTCAATAAATGGTGTTAGGAAGGGAGATAATTAGCAGAATTGTTTGAGAGGAACATTAAATACGTCGCCATCTTTGTTCCAGTCTCTTTGTGTCCTGAGCTCAAATCTTGTCAAGGCCTGTTTGGTGGGGGCAGACTTGATCCATCGCCACCTGGTGACTGTCATCACTGTAGTAGTCTTCGCGATGTTACAGGAACTAATCCAAAGCAGCCACCTGGCGGAATTGTGCGAGAATCAGACGAGATACTTCACACTATTGTTTCCAAATTCTCACTCTCTAAGTTCAAATCTCGGCCGCCATAACATTGATGTTCCTCCTTTTCTCGGGGATGGCGGGAGTCGATAAAATAAATACTTCGTGGTATTTGTTTCGGCCTTGTGAGCTCTGTGAACTGCACAACATAATATAAATAAACAATAAATACAAACTTATATAATATACAATTACCTCTAACTACAACAACGTTCAAATATATTCAATTTACTTAAACGTTTTAACTTGAGACAATTGTAAGCAATGAAAAATCTTGCAATTAGGACAAGCACAGCGTCCCCCACAACACTCAATTCATTATATCATTATAGCATTAAACTTAATCCGTGGTCTTGTTTAAGATCGCAACCTGGGCCTTGGGCAGTATTACTGGAGTTCATTCGGTTGTATGCATTCAGGGAAGGTACTTCAATTGGCGGTTAAAATTTCCCTTTCATCTCGGAAGTAAAAAGATAAAGAAAGGTCATAGGCGCTACCCCACCCCACCCCGGCTAAGAAGTAAAAACATAGAAAGGCGTTGATTGGAGAATTGGGAGAAAATAATTTAGAGAATTGACGTCACTCAATAGTCAAAGTTCAAATCCGACTGCAGTTAACTTTAGCATTCCTCCTTCATGGGACAATATAATAAACATACCAGCCAATAATGGGGTTAGATCAAATTAACTGTTTTCCCCCATACTCGTACATACATGTTCTTCTATGAATGCCCTCATGGCAAACCTG
>NC_043012.1:41944069-41954069 GCF_006345805.1 Octopus sinensis
TTTTAAAGGTTAGCGTTTGTAAGAGTAAATAGATTGAATTAATATATATGTTCCATTCTAGCAAAAACTGTCTGATGAACGGCAACGAGAAACTCGAGTAACAGATTTTGGTGAATTTTCTGCTGCTTAAAATAAAGTATATATATATATATATATAATATATATAATATATGTATATGTGTGTGTGTATACATGTGTGTGTGTCTATAATATATATATTATAATATATAATGTATATATATATATATGTATGCATATATAAATATATATATATATACGTATATATATATATGTGTGTGTGTACATGTGTTTGTATATATAATGTATGTGTGTATATATATACACACACACACACACACATACATACACATACTCTCATACAAGTATGTGCGGGCGATAATATTTACAACACTGGCGCTGCTTTTAATCCGTTGTAGATATAGCTATATTCTATCAGTGTGTCCATTTCTCCTTTCGTTTCAAAATTCAAGCTCATAATTATTTTGCTTGCTTCCGACATATAACACACGTATACATATACGACAAGCATCCGCACAGTTTCCGTAAAGCGAATTCTCTCAGAGTTTTCGTCGGTTCGAGATAATAGTAGAAGACTGCTCCCTAAACGATATGATTATGAAGCAAGTAGCCTCACCTCACACTGATTTCTGCTCCTGCATATCATCCTTACTTCTTCTAGTAAGTTACTTCAGCCCACAACCCAACCACACACACACAACTTTAAGAAAATATTTGCTTCACCTTTAACCTTTTTCGTTTTGTTGTTTATTCATTGAAATATCTTTAATAAGGTTCCTGACTTTCCGTCTTTCATTTTCTTTTATTCCTTGTTAACTTTATTCGATGTCGTGTGGCCTAGTGGTTACGCTCTGCTCGTCAGTGTGTTGACACTCATTTCTAGCAACACTGGTGCTGACTAGTGCCCTTAGTCACTTTGGTGACATCGATATTTCTACCCTTCGATTGTAAAAGGGGAATAAACCACCTTTACTATTTATAATTTTCACTTTTACCATTTATGAAATCAGCGTCCGATTTCTACGGCAGTCATAAACTTACAAGGCGAGTGAGCTTAACCCTAGTAAGGGCGACTGACGAGCATTAACCAAATGCGAAATCACCGGTGATGTAGCTATGCCCCGGATATAGGGAACTTGCCTTCTTTGTCAGCCTTAAGATAAGTGCTTTCTGTGGCTATGGGTTGTCTTGAACTCACATTTCTAGCAACACTGGTGCTGACTAGTGCTCTTAATCACTTTAGTGGTGTGTGTGTGTGTATGTGTTTGGTATATCAAACACTTCGTGTTATAGTTATTTGTCTATCCGCATAATTGCCTCTATATACTACTACTACTACTACTACTACTACTACTACTACTACTACTACTACTACTACTACTACTACTACTAACTCTAATACTAATATAAAATAATATAATAATATAATAATACTAATAATAATAATATGATAATAATAATAATAGGCAGAGGCTCTCATGGCTTCTGATCTTAACTGATTGGAAGTGTTATCATGTACACATTGTTTGTCTTGGTATAAAAGATGGGCTACAGCAAATATTCTGCTCAATACCACAGATTTGCTGGTCAGTTGTTTGACCGTAACCAGTTGAGCATGTCCCTTAAGTGGCTGACGATATGTGCATCTCTGATCACGAGCAGAAGTAGTGGGGGAGCATCATAGCCATGTGTTGAGAGGGATTCTTGGGGTTTGAATAATTCACCTCTGGAGACATGGGTGGGTTTTTCAACATCCTTAACAACCCTTATTCAGGGACCGTTTGAGCGGGATGGGCTACTCAACCTGAAGAAAATTCTAACTGGGCCCCACCTTGCAAGGTCATGTTAAGTTTATCTTGATATGAGATCACCATTGCCGCGCACATATGGTTGTGATGCATGTGCCTGGTGTGCCCTTATCAGACGGGTAGTCATGATGGGTATATTGGGCTTCGTATATTTTACCCCAGTGTCACTTTGATGGCATGAACTGCTCTCTCACTCAATAATAATAATAATAAATAGCACTGCTTGGAACCACTCGAAAACTCCGGATGGTGCTTGAAAAATAAAGGGTGTTACCTTAGTTCACTGGTGGTGAACAGCTGGCACCGTAATACTTCTCCAGCTATAGAAGATGCGCAACGACAATGAATAATAATAATAATAATAATAATAATAATAATAATAATAATATAATAATAATAATAATAATAATAATAATAATAATTTCTTTACAAACCACAAGGCTTTACATTAAGAAAAACATTATGGACAACACAGGACAAAGCAAAGAATCTGTGTGGTTATGAGGGTTTTGTGTGTAAACAAGACTAAAAAAAATTTTTTGATCAACAATGTGTGATCTTCAGTAGGGTGGAGACTTTCGAAGGCTGCTCATGGAACAACCCCATAAAAACCATGGGTACCCTGACTTTGTGGGCAGGTGCCATTTTTTCTTTCTTTTTTAAAACGAGTACAAAAATTGCTACGATAGCGTTGGACAGTATTTTCATTGGGAAATATGTAAACACTACAAAATCAGCCCTCCAGCTTACTGGTATGAACACCATCCTGAGCCAGTCATTGAAGCTAAAAATGTCACTCTCCTCTGGGATTTTCCAGTCAGCAGCAGCACAACGGTCCAGGCTAATCTACCAGACTTAATCAATAAAGACAAGGTGTTGAAAATACTTGCAGACTAATAGATGTAAGTGTCCCCACTGATAAATATATATTTGTAAAGGAATTTGACAAATTAAGTAAATATAAGGACCTGGGAATTAAAATACAAAAGATGTGGCATCGTAAAGCGAGAACTGTTCATGTTATTGTCGGTGCCCTATGTATGATAAGAAAGGGATGTCAGAAGCATTTAGATAAAATCCCAGGAGAACCATGTCTCAGGGATATCCAAAAGATTGTACTGACAAGTACTGCCTACATCTTTAGAAAAACCCTTTCCTTTTAAATGACTGTGTTGTATTACATGAAGATATTTCACTACTGCCCCTCCCCAACTTTTCAGCCATACTGCAACATCTCTTATCCTTCACTCGCCCCAGGATGCTGGGTGTGTGTCTCGGCAAGTGACTGTTACAAACATGCAGATTACAAGTAAAACAACAACAACAACAATAATAATAATAATAATAATAATAATAATAATATAATAATCAGATGCTAGAGCATAACTGACCGGACCTAGTGGTGGTCGACAATGTGCACCACATATGCTACATAGCTGATGTTGCATGCCCCTTTGACTCACGAATAGAAGGAAGGTGAAAAGATAGATACAACCCTCTTAAGTACGAAGTAGACCGGATACAGAAAATGACGGTGAAAATAGTGCCAATTATTGTTGGGTCCTTGAGATCAGTATCAGAAGGCATCAAGAGGAATATAAAGGAAATTGGAATAGAGTGCCCAGCAGAACTGCTACAAAAGGTTTGCTTCGTTTGGCACGGATAGAATAATCAGCAAAGTATTAAAAAGCTGAAAAGAGCGAATAGCATGTTGCCGTAGGCCGCAGGTAGTAAGCCCGCTACTCATGCAAGACTCCAGGAGCTCCAACAAAACCTGTGATAAAGAGTTAATAATAATAATAATAATAATAATAATAATAATAATTATTATTATTATTATTATTATTATTATTATTATTATTATTATTATTATTATTATTATTATTATTATTATTATTATTAAGGCGGTGAGTTGGCTGAATCATTAGCATGCCAGACAAAATACTTAGCGGCATTTCATCCGTCTTTACGATCTGAGTTCAAATTCCATTACGTTTAGAGTTCAAATTCCGCCGTGGTCGACTTTGCCTTTCCGGGTCTATAAAATAAAGACCAGTTGAACACTGGAATCGACTTCCGTTCTCCCCGAACTTGTTGGCCTTGCGCCAAAATTTGAAACCATTATTATTATTATTGAGTGAGAGAGCGGTGCATGCCATCAAAGTGACACTGGGGTACAAATACATGAAGCCCATTATACCCATCACGACTACCCGTCTAATAAGTGTACACCAGGGATATATACCGCAACCATATGCGCGCGATATAGTGATTTCATATCAAGATAAACAGCGCATGATCTTGCAAGTGGAGCTCAGTTAGAATTTTCTTCAAGTGGAGTAGCCCATCCTGCTCAACAAGTCCCTGAATAAGGGTTGTTTAAGGATGTTGAACGAAACACCCATGCTTCCAGAGGTGATTTAACCAAACCCCAAAGAATTCCTCTCAGTACATGGCTATGATGTTTCCCCACTACTTCTGCTCATGATCAGAGATGCGCATATCATTAGCCACTAAGGGACAGTGGCAGACTCATTTGAGCGTCGAACCAAACATTCGTTCCAGCTCTTTACATTCTGAGTTCAGATCTCTGCTGGGTCATCCTAGTTTTTCATCTCTCCTGGGCCGATAAAATCTATCAATTACAGGGGTACTTGCATTGGACCAATCTCCTTCCTCTAAAATTGATAGCCTCTGCCAAAATTTGAAACCACCATTATAACTAAAAGGGAGACCTCACGAAGGCGGTCTTTCTACTAATCGTTAAATATTTACACATTTGATTCCCAGTTCGTGTTATTTTTCTTTTTCGTTTAATTTTTCTTTGTTTCATTTATTCGTATAATAGTATTCACTCACTCAAAGATTTCTTTCGTTATTTTATCGCAGCCTTAATCTGTCTTTTTTTTAAACAAACCCAAATTCAATTCATCTTCTACATTACTGCTTATTATGCTCGAAATAGCAGACATCAGGTGGGTATATTCTAAGGTGTATAACATACAAATCTACGTATGATTTTCTTTTTCAAATTACGACGGTGTAAACATTTCAGATTTACCACACCACATCTTCAACCGACCTCCAGGTAATTTGAAATCAGTTCAGATTAAGGAAGCTGCGGATACTAGTGTGAAATTGATTTCATCCAGAGCCCTTACGATTTCAGATTCCTCCCTTAAACCCAGGTCCTTTCCCAAATGTTCGTCACCTTGGAGGCAAATAAAGTGTATTCTCTCTCTATATATATATCTATTCATCATATGAACTACGACAACCCAAACTGGAGGTTACAGCAAAATAATTAGCTGTCGGAGATGACATAAAGAAAGAAGAGAAAAAGGGAGAGAGAGAAAGAGAGAGAGAGAGAGAGAGAGAGAGAGAGAGAGAGAGAGAGCGAAAGAAGAGAGAAAGACATCAAACAAATCTTGCATTTAAGTTTTTCAAAACTGCTTTCAGTGAATAAAAATCAATCTTAAAGACCACATTTTGATAAAAAATATATTAAAATGTATAAGCCAGTGGTTCCCAAACAGGGGTCCAGGGACTCCTAGTAGTCCGCAAGAGTAGTACTTGGGATCTGTGAATAAAATTCAAAATTTCACACACACACACACACACACACACACACACACACACACACACATATATATATATATATATATATATATATGAGGATAAGCATATTAAGAGGGGGTCCGTGAGAAAACTCATTTAAATAAAAGGGTTGAGAATCCGGCCACTTTAAGGATTGCTTTCTTCAAGTAAAATTTCATTACTCCAACTAATTAATCGGCAACCTTCTCCATTATGGAATAGATTCTCCATTATAGAATAGATTATGAGTTATGAAAGGGTGGTGGGTTGGCAGAATCGGTTGAGCATCAGACGACATGCTTTGCGGTATTTAGTTCAAATACTGCTGAGTTCAAATTCACCTTTCACTCCTCCTGGGTCGATGCCAGCCAAGTACAGGATAGATGTAATCGACTACTGCCATCCTCAAATCTTGCTGGGTTTGTGCCTAAATTAGAAATAATTACTCAAGGTGAACAACTGGCGGGATTATTAGAAGAGTGGTATCCTAATCAGGGTCTTTGGGAACTGAGTTCAAATCCTCCTGTAATCGACTTTGCCCTTCATCTTTTCGAGGCCGATAAAACAGAGTACCAGTCGAGTGCTGGGCTAGCGGGTGTCGACTAATCCTTTCCTTTAATTTCAGCAATTCTTCTTCTTCTTCTTCTTCTTCTTCTTCTTCTTCTTCTTCTTCCTTCTTTGTTTCTTTGTTTCTTTGTTTCTTTGTTTGTTTCTTTGTGGTTAAGGTGTTGCACTCACGATCGTTAATCGGGTAGTGCGTTGTTATTGAGTAAAACATTTAATTTCCACTTTGCTCCAGTCCATTCAGCTGTAAATGAGTTCCAGAAATACCTGGGGAAATTAACTCTGCGTGGGACTGGCGTCCCATCCAGTGTGAGGCAGTTTTGTAATCTCAGTCATTTACATGCCATAGAAACCGGCTTATGTGTCCTGGGACACATGACAAGACCTAAGTCTATGTCTAAGTCCTTTATCATCCTGTCTCCTCCTCATTAAATGCTTTTGAAATAATATTTTATAAATATTTAAATATTTAAATATAAATGTTTCATTTATTTTGTTTTTATAAAATTTATTTACTGATTAATTTTTTAAAAATATTTTTATTTTTATTTACTGATTATTTTTATTTTCTATTTATTTTTATTTTCCTTTTTCTTCTTCTTCGACGACTCCTCTTCCCGAATCCTCCATGCTCTTCGTCCTCTTCCATGGCAGAATTCCTTGACAGATCTTCTCAACAAAATGAGCTCCGCCGACCCACATTTTATCAGGTAAATACAGAGTTCTTTATGTTGTTGTTGTTGCTACTTCATCTTAAACAAAAAATCTGGTGCTTTTTGTTATTGTTGTTATTTTTAAACCCCAGGCCAACCTTAATCTAACAAATGTACAATCAAAGATGTTCCAGCAGTGGATATATCTTCTAGTTTTCATCAGCTATAGTGTATCTAAGACTACATTATCTAATTATCTAATGTTGCCTTCTTTCTTGTAGTTCTTAGCCACAAGTCAGTTCTAATCCAATAAATCTGGAATCAGAGATGTTACATTTGTAACCATCCGGTCTTTTATGATAGGCAAAGTATGCCTCGGACTACATTTTCTAATAGATCCTTCCTTCTGTGTTGTTTGACCCTATGTCAGCCCTAGTCCAGTTAATCGATGATCAGATATGTCCCAGTCACAACCATCCTGTTCGTCTATTCTATTTCGCCCGGCGTGCTAACGATTCTGCCAGCTCGCCGCCTTGCATGAGGAAATATTTCAACATCGTAGCTAAACTCTCTTTAAAAGACTCCAGACTAAACCTAGTGAAAAAACAAAACTGAGCAAAATCCCTCTTCATTTGATAATTCTTTTTAAAATTCAGTCAAATTAAACACTTTTCAGAAAAGTTGCCAGAATGAATATATTTATTATTTCAGTAAAATATTTCACGAAATGCTAAATAAATTTGACAACGTGTGAACAAAGCGGATATTTCGTCACATGGTAACTTGTATTTCAAGTTAAACAAATAAAAACATTCTAATAAAATTCCAATAAAATGAATAAGAAGTATAAACAAAATTCTTTCGATTATATTCACTTGCTAATGAATCATTTTTGTTTCTTTTATTCGCGAATTTAACTGGGTGGTCCATGGTTAATGCGTTTCGGGACTTGGACGGATCGGGTCATGGCACGCAAAGACGACAGGTGGTTTGTGTGTGTGTGTGTGTCAGTCTGTGTGAACACAAACTTATACACACACACACATACACACATACACATACACACATACACACATACATACACACATACATACATACATACATAATACATACATACATACATACATACATACATACATACATACATACATACACACACGCATACATACATACACACATACATACACACACACACACATGCAGACACACACGCACTCGCGCACACCCACATATTAAGCCATCCCATAAATATTGCGGTTTTTTCAATTGCGTGAACTAGAAGTCGGAATTGGGTGGAATAAACAATTTGCAACAACTTGCTATAAAAGCAGGTAGTAATTTTTACCTTGTACTTATTCTTAGTGTACGTTTTGAAAAGTACAGTTCTATTTCAACAGTTAATTCAAACCTATAATGGAAGCGACAAAGGAGCATATTCGGCATATTTTGTTTTGGGTTCAATAAAGGCAACAACGCAACGGAAAATGCGAGGAATATTAATTCAGTATATGGGGATCGGACAATAAGCGTAAGCCAATGTCAACGGTGGGTTCCAGAAACTCTGTTTGTGTGTGTGTAAAATTCAAGTTATCATCATCTATTAAAATAATGATAAAGTGGTCAGCAAACATTATTCAAATAAGCAAAATATATATCTATAAATATAAAACTGAGAATATCTGTCTGTCTGCCACGGGCAACGCCGGGTATCTCTGCTATATATATGTATATGTCAGGGTACGATAAATACCTGTTTGCTTGAAAGAGGTGTTAAAAATCCCCCAAACCACTCATCTCTCATTATATGTAAACACACACAGAGAATACAGTGAATATGTCTCTCCGAATTAGTCCTCCTATTTGTAAGATACATAGAGTAAATTACAAATGACAGACATTCTGGTATCAACTGATTTCGCCTTCTGTGTTGAAGCGACACTTAAGGCTCATCAGCCAGACATAAATTTATACCTGCTCAATAACGTTTGATTGAAAGTCGCGGGGGCCTTCAGTTGAAAAACGCCAACGGACAGGTAAATACGTTTTTCTGAAATAGTTTATGTAGTAAGTCTGGCTGAGAGGGCGCGTGGCTTAGTGGTTAGGGCATTCGGCTCATGATCGTAAGGTTGTGAGTTCGATTCCCGGCGACGCGTTGTGTCCTTGAGCAAGACACTTTATTTCACGTTGCTCCAGTCCACTCAGCTGGCAAAAATGAGTTGTACTTGTATTTCAAAGGGTCAGCCTTGTCACTCTCTGTGTCACGCTGATTATCCCCGAGAACTACATTAAGGGTACACGTGTCTGTGGAATGCTCAGCCATTTGCACGTTAATTTCACGAGCAAGCTGTTCCGTTGATCGTATCAGCTGGGACCCTCGTCGTCGTAACCGGCGGAGTCTTTTTTTTTTAAGTCTGGCTGATGAGCCATAAGTGTCGCTTCAACACAGAAGGCGAAATCAATTGATACCAGAATGTCTGTTATTTGTATTTTACTCTGTGTATCTTACAAATATCATTTGGATACTATTGGTGGAATATTTTCCACGTGGTGCAAATAATGTATCGTTCACGGCGGCGTTGCAGAGAATAGAGCTTCAGCTGTTTAAGTCGAGCCCAATAATGAAGACCCATTATGCTATTTATTTTTTGTGATTGGTCTTTGTGGTGCTTCGATCCTCTTTATATCTTGTTTTTCGTAGGGGAACCATAATAGGCAGCAGTATTCGAGGTGGGGCCTAGCGAATGTGGAGAAGAGAAGGATGATGGTTTCATGGTCCCTAGATTAGAAAGTTCTGAGGATCCATGAGTACATTCTGTGGGCTATATCGAATTTTTTTGTTGATGTGCACACTTCACCTAGGGTTGCTGTCGACAGTTACGCCTAAGTCTCTGATTTAATCCGACGGTACTGTATATGGTTGTTTGAGTGCCCACTCTTCCAAAGTGGATGAACTCAAATTTTTCTTCGTTCGACTGCATATTGTTTTTTTGTGTCCACTGGGTTACTGTGCATAGGTCCGATTGAAACATTGTTCGATCACACGGACCAGGTTTTCTGGTAATGCCCAGAAATTCGGATCCGTGTGTATAGGACGGTCTTCTTTCAGTTTCCGTCTACCGGTTTGATAGACAGAAACTGAAAGAAGACCGGATTTCTGGATAATACTAGAAATCCTGGTCTGTGTGTTTCACGTCGGGCTGGAAATACTAATAGGGCACAGAAAGTGTGTCAATAGCCAGCTGGAGGAGGTGTCCCCACAAGGCTTTGGTGGGGCCGAAGCTATAGAAGACACTCGCCCAAGATGCCACGCAGTGGGATTGAAACAGGAACCGTGTGGTC
>NC_043012.1:41956569-41964069 GCF_006345805.1 Octopus sinensis
TCTCTCTCTCACACACACACACACACATTATGACTTGCACATAACCACAAATATAAATATAAAGGCCCACATGTACACGCAGTATACCAACATTTTAAAAAAGAAACCTACACACACACACACGCACACGCATACAAATACCTACACCATAATCCTACGCTTATTAAGAACAGGTAAATATATTCAAATAAATATTCCCACACACATACACACACTTTCACACAACACCAATGAGAAAGGTTACATACCTACAGTCAAAACAAACACTTGCTAAACAAGCTTACACACACACACACACACAAGCCTACACTCATTAAAGCACATCCAACGCTACTCTCCCACCCCACTTCCACCACTCCCAGATCTCACACCCGGACACATTTCTTTACCCATATAAGGAAACTCAATGTTTACGTAAAAGGTTCTAAAGTTAAAGAAGTGATTAATTTGCCTTCGACGCTAATCAAGGAGACATCATCACATTCACTTGATCGATTGGTCATCATTATTCCATCGATATTATAATCATTATTAATAGAATAATTCTATGATTAGTTTGGAACACAGCAACGAGCCATGGTCTTTCCACCGACATCTCAGCTGGGGTCAGTAATTGAAATTTCTTTATTATTGTTATTATTATTATTATTATTATTATTATTATTAACCCCTTCCCCAAAAATTTCAGGCCTCGTACCTATAGTACAAATTATTATTATTATTATTATTATTATTATTATTATTATTATTATTGAGTGAGAGATGGCAGTGCATGCCATCAAAGTGACACTGGGGTAAAATATACGAAGCTCAGTATACCCATCATGACTACCCGTCATCTCATATCAAGATAAACAGCGCATGACCTTGAAGGTGGGGCCCAGTTCGAATTTTCTTCTGGTTGAGTAACCCATCCCGCTCAAAAGGTCCCTGAATAAGGATTGTTTAAGGATGTTGAAAGAAAACCACCCATTTTTCCAAAGGTGAATTATCCAAACGTCTACGAATTCCTTTCAACAAACGGCTATGATGCTCTCCCACTACTTCTGCTCATGATCAGAAATGCACATATCGTCAGCCACTAAGGATCATGCTCAACTGGTTAAGATCAAACAACTGACAAGCAAATCTGTGGTATTGAGCAGAATATTTATTGTAGCCCATATTTTATACCAAGACAAAACAATGTAGATGATAACACTTCCAATCAGTTAAGATCAGAAGCCATGAGAGTCACTCTCTGGTACTGCATCAGGGCATTTATTATTATTATTATTATTATTATTATTATTATTATTATTATTATTATTATTATTGGTATTATGCTTAGGGTGCCATATATTTGGTTTTGCACATAGTATTGTTCTAGGGAAATTAGAGCCCAATTTGTTGTCATTACTTTTCTGGGTGCTACTGTGGTTCTAAATGGTTGTTATGGATGTCCTTGTATTTGTCTCAATTGAGACAAATCCTAATTTCCAAGGGGTCAGCTCCTCTACGCACCTCCTCTTGAGCATACTTCAGGCGAACGAATAAATACATCGAACCAAAGCCAAGCCGTAACCAACTCCGACACTTCCCAGACGCGTCGTTATATCAACGTTTCTGCTAATTATTTATCATCGCAGATCCAACTCATCCATTATTTTGTAGAAAATATTGATTACAAAATAAGGATCCCAAACTATGTGGTCACCATTTTGAAAACGAAAGCTGATTCGACTTCGATATTCTCGCTGATTTGGGCTCTAACACTGAACAGCTAAATTGATCGTTAATGGACTGCGATATCTTAGCCTCTACATTCATCAAATTAAACGATCATATTTAAATCTCTCTCTCTCTCTCCTTCTCTCCTTCTTTCTCTCACTCTCTCCTTCTTACTCTCTCCTTCTCTCTCACACTCTCTCTGACGGGCTTTTACAGTATCTGTCAACGAAATTCACTTCAAAGGCATTGGTCGCGCAGTGGGACTGAACCCGAAACTATGCAGTTGCAAGCATATAGCCTCTGAACACTTTGTTGACAACATGAAGGAGGATAAGAGAATATTCAATGAAAAAACTCATTAACTTGTATGGCCGCCGTCCATCTGGCCGTAGTTGTTGCCACTGTTGTTGTTGTTGTCTTCGTCGTTGATGTTGTAGTTGCTGTTTAGCCCTCTGCCGGCCTTGATTGAGATCATGTATGACCAAATGCGTTCCACTCGTTACCCTCCTGTGTTTTCATATGTTTACACCCAAATACGTTCTATACTATTGTAGTTTTAGTGCTACTTGTCTTCTATACTTTTGCATATTTTGGACTTCTTGCTTTTTTTACATTTGTACTACTTGCCTATCATACGTTTGTATATTTAGAACTATTTGTGTTTCATACTTTTCGTGACGGTAAGAATGTAATTTGAGGGAAATCGGCTGCTATTTCTTGCAAATCGAATAACTACGTAGAAGCTCTCTTGTTGATAATTTTTAACAAACACTAAAGAATTTACTGAAAGCAAATGTTTTGACGCCATTACAGAAGTGAAACGGTGAAATATAAGATTCTTCCCAGATTCCTATGAATTCGTCTCCTCCTTCTTTCGTTGAGTTAGGACGTCCACCAGGTCGACCACGAGGACGGCCACACCACAGATCTTGTGAATATTTACAGAATTTCTGAGTTATGATCTTATCGTTATGTTTTCTAAAACAATCCTTAATAGATATAGTTAGTATAAGATTTAATTTTTAAACATTTTATGGAGTGGTCGGAGATAAAACCTTTCAGTGTTGATTGAGTTGAAGGTGGTTCTTGTCTCTAAAATTACTTTTATATATTTGAATTAAAAATTGAAAGATGTTCATTTTAGTACATCTAATTCGAATGTCTTTTTTCTGTGCACTTGGAAGTAATATTCCTAATAATAATAATAATAATAATAATAATAATAATAATGATATATATATATAATATATATATTATATTTATATTTTAATATATCTATAATATTTATATGTATATATATTAATATAATATATATATAATATAGATTAGTATATATATATATATATATATCTATATATATTTATATGTATATATATTTATATATATATATATATATATATATATATAATATATATATATATATATTATATATCTATATATATTATATATTATATATATATATATATATATAATTATATATTATATTAAATTAGAGACAAAACCACTATTAGGCAAATCATACAATGAAAAACTTAAGCCAATACATAAGATTATCTAATTTATATTATTTAAATATAAAACAAAATTATTTTAAAATATATAATTAATATATCACTACGATCGTTTCATGGCTGTTAATTTCTTTAAATTTTCGAGTTACAGTCATTCATCAGGTGGTTTAAATATCTAAAATATAATCAATATTTTAAGATATTAAATAATATATATAATAATATAATAATTTAACTTAAATAAAACTCTATTATCAAATATGATTATATCGAAATCGACTATAATGTTAAATATTAACTTTAATTTATAAGGTAGGAAACCCATAATCTAATATCAATATTAGTCTATATCTAATTACATAAATATTTAAAATGACTAATATATATAAATTATCAATGAAAATATATATAAATATTATAATCAAGATCTAAAATAATCTCTATAAATAATTGTATATAATGAAAACCTAATGAATTTAATTTTTCATATTTAAAGATGAAATAGCTAATTTCAAAATACAAATAAACTAACTTAAACGTACTTTCAGAAATCTTATGTAAAATACTTTTAGAAATAATCAATTCTTAGTAATATAGTATCGAATAAATACTATAAGTACTATAAATATAATTATGAATGGGAATTATTATCTAATATACATTTAAAGAAATAACTAAGTTATGCTATTAAATTATACATGGCCTAGACCAATCTTTAGTCGAAACATATCTAATTTTATCAAAGTTTATTTCTGAAAGTCCGTTTAAGTTAGTTTTTTTTGTATTTTGAAATTAGCTATTTCATCTTTAAATATGAAAAATTAAATTTATTAGGTTTTCATTATATACAATTATTTATAGAGATCATTTTAGATCTTGATTATAATATTTATATATATTTTCATTGATAATTTATATATATTAGTCATTTTAAATATTTATGTAATTAGATATAGACTAATATTGATATTAGATTATGGGTTTCCTACCTTATAAATTAAAGTTAATATTTAACATTATAGTCGATTTCGATATAATCATATTTGATAATAGAGTTTATTATAAGTTAAATTATTATATTATATTATATATATTATTTATATCTTTAAAATTTGATTATATTAGATATTTTTAAACCACCTGATGAATGACTTGTAACTCGAAAATTTAAAGAAATTAACAGCCATGAAACGATCGTAGTGATATATTAATTATATTTTTTTAATATTTTGTTTTATATTAAAAATATAAATTAGATAATCTTATGTATTGGCTTAAGTTTTTCATTGTATGATTTGCCTAATAGTGGTTTTGTCTCTAATTTAATATAATATAATATTTTACTATAAAATTGGATTCAATCCTAAATCTGCTTTTTCCCTGTAAGTTTGGATTATTCCCTAATATTTATTATATATATTATATATATATATATATATATAGATATATATATATGTAATAAAATAGAACATATGCATATATATAAACATATATGTACGTACCTACCTCTACATGTACATATACACGCATATATGTGTACAGGACCCAAAAAGACGTCGAACACATAGAGAGACGAAAAACAGACACAAACCAGGAACAGGACAAGCAAAAAAGAAAAAAGAGATACAGGACAATAAGCACAACATATATATATATTATATATATATATATAATATATATATATATATATATATATAATATATATATATATATATATAATTATATATATATATGTGTGTGTGTGTGTATGTGTATGTATGAGAGAGAGAGAGAGTAAGAGAGAGAGAGAGTTAGGTATTATCGTTTAATTCGATGAATGTAGAGGCTAAAATCCCAATCCATTAACGATCAATTTAGCTGTTCAGGGTTAGTCTAATCAATGGAAATATCGACGTCGAATCAGCTTTCATTTTCAAAATGGTGACCACATAGTTTGGGATCCTTATTTTGTAATTCATATTTTCTACAATGTCCTTCAGACATGTGAGGGAAACCTTTGTTAGGAGAAACAAGATTATTCTTCACAAAGAAGTCCAGTTTTTGGAGGGTTATGTTGAATTAGTGGCTGGTATTCATGCTCAACAACAAAACATTCTCAGTTTTGTGGGTGGGGAGTTTTCATTTTCACTGTTATTGTTGGTGTTGTTGTTGTTGCTGTATTCAAATGTATTTAAATGGCAGGGATAAAAATAACATTTTACAGTAATTTTTTGCGCATTTCGTTCACAATTAGGGGGAATTTCATTTACATTAATTAAACGATGCCTCCTAAAACAACAAACTGGGTCTTTTATATGCAGATTATTTTGGTGTCTTTCTTTTCAATCGTTTCGATTCTGAGTCACATGAAAAACAGGAGTAAAAACAATGCAGAAAAGAGAAAGTATTTAGACGTGGGAAATTTCTGCGGAAGATCTGGATAATTTGCATGTTTCCGTTTACTGACATGTTTGTTTTGTTTTCTATTTTTTTTCTTCTTCCAAAAAAAAAAAATAGAAGACTTAATGTCACCGTAGCCTAAGTCTAAGACAATGAAGGGAGTTTATATGTGGTTACTGACCTACCAGGAATAATACTCGAATTTCCTCAAACCACACCATACTGTCTTCGAAAATAAAAGAGAATACAATAAAACACGTCCTAGATATGTAAAAAGTCAGGGTGGTCACAATCGGAACGATTTGATCATAGGCTTGTTTTTTGCTTGGTCAGGATTAACTTGGATTAACAGCTAAAATATTCAAATAAGAAAGCGGGGATTTTATTTGTGCTTTTTTATTGTTTTTTGGTTTCTGCGCACTATTTTTATTATTTTTTTATGTATGATCTTCTTTGTTTATAAATAAATTTTTGAATTTCGAGACTAAGTGGCGTAGGAAAATTACTAAGGTGGCGGTGCATGTGCCTTGCCTTAATTGCGTTAATTGTTTCAGTTGTAGAGTTCAAATTACACCATGTTCAAATTCCGTGTTCGACCTTAGGCTTCCTACTTTAAGGGGTTTTATAAAATACACCGTTATAAAAACAGAGCCACCAGTTGTGACCTTTCTCTGTCTCTTCTACTCTTACTACACCCATTAGTCTTACCCACACTTTTATGTCTTCTCTTACCACAAGTACAAATTATATCCTCCCTCTCTCTCTCTCTCTCTCTCTCTCTCTCTCTCTTCTACTCTTACTACATCCATCAGTTATATTCTCTTGCTATTCTTATTCTTACCACAATTACCAATTGTGATCTCCTTCTAACCCTTCTCCTCTTACTACAACCACCAGTTGTGTTCTCTTTGTGACACTTCTTCAATCATCAGATAACAATGTTGTCACTCGATCGGCCAAAAGTGACAACTAAAATCTTCAATTCATACGCTGTTGTCTTTAAAAAGAAAAACAATACGCAATGTAGTTCATAGAATCTGTTATATTATGGCTAACCTGTGGCTACAAACATTAGCAACAGCAAGGAAAGACATATCAGATAATGTAGTTGTTGATAGACTATGTTTAAATAAAGATGGGGTGGTCACAGCTGGATGTCTTTGATCACAGGCTTGTTGGATCATGGGTGATCTATAGATAAAAGTTATTTCATATTGATGCTGGAAGACAGAAGGAAATTTTTATATTTATTTTTATATTCTAGAGAGGAGATAATCCAAATAACCAGCAATTAATTGGTGTGAATGGCCACCAGGGCAGATTTACGCAAAACTGAAAGGTTTTAAGGATCATGCATTTCTAAATACATAGACATAGTGAGAGAGAAGTGAAAATCTACACAGGAGTGTAGATTAAATTGTCCAGTGGGCGGCAACCTAACTTTGAAGACGACAGGAAAAAAAAAAGAAAAATTATGTACCGAACTCTTAAAAAACCTGAACTATACTTTAGATTTATACCTGTAATTATTGAGATATTTTCACGCTTAACTACCTGTCTCAGCACCGAAGTTGAAAAGCTAGGCTTCATAGAATCAGTAAAGATAAAGATAGTTGGAAATTTCCAATAGAACATTTTTGGAACTGTAAAAATAGGCGAAACATTCTGGAACGTTAGCCTATAGTATATACACACACACACACCTATAGACACGTAAGCACATGCGTATTTCGATGGTTTTTTTTACATATGTACGTATGTACGTATGTAAGTATGTATGTATGTACTATGTAAGTACGTATGTATCTATGTATGCATGTACGTATGTATGTACGTATGTATGTATGTATTTATGTATGTATGCATTAGGTGGAGGAATACAGCAACACACTCAGTACAC
>NC_043012.1:41969069-41981569 GCF_006345805.1 Octopus sinensis
CACCCTTGTCTTTCTTCTTCGTCATCATCGTTCCCTTCTAATTTCTTTCTCGTTCTCCCTCTCTCACTCTCACTCTTCGCTTCGTTCATTTTTGTGTTTTTTCTCTTTTTCTGCGTTTTCTTTGTCTTTGTTCCTCTTTTTCTTAAACCCTTCTTCTTCTTCTTCTTCTTCTTCTTCTTCTTCTTCTTCTTCTTCTTATTCTTCTATTATTATTATTATTATTATTATTATTATTATTATTATTATTATTATTTAAGGCAGCAAGCTGGCAGAATCGTAAGCACGCCGAGCGAAATGGTTAGCGGTGTTCCGACCGTCTTAAACGTTTTGAGTTCAAATTCCGCCGAGGTCGACTTTGCCTTTCAGGGTCGATAAATTAAGTACCAGTGAAACACTGGGGTCGACGTAATCGACTTATCCCCCCCCCCACCAAAGTGGCTGCCCTTTTGGCAAAATTTGAAACCATTATAAGGCGGCGAGCTGGCAGACTCGTTAGCGAACTGGGCGTAATACGTAGCGGTATTTCGTCCTCCTTTTCGTTCTGAGTTCTAATTCCGCTTTGACTGTTATTCTTTCAGGTCCATAAAATAAGTATCCCTTTCCCAAAAATTTCAGGCTCTGTGCGTTATTATTGTTGTTGTTGTTGTTATTTAAGGCGGCGAGCTGGTAAAACCGTTACCGCGGCTCGCAAAATGGTTAGCGTTATTTCGTCCGTCTCTACGTTCTGAGTTCAAATTACGCTGACATCGACTTTACTTTTCATCTTTTCTGGCTCGACAAGATTAGTACCAGTTGGACACTGGGGTCGATATACTTGACTTATCCCCTACCCCCGAAATTGCTGTCTATAATTTGAAATCATTATTATCATTTTCTTCTCTCCCATCTCAACTAGTGTCGCCAGCCTTTCTTACTAATTATCTCCCTTGTTGACTACCTCTCTTCATACTCGTTTGCCCGTCGTATCTTTTATACTTCCAAAATACAATAACAGCATTTTTTCTCATCCAGCACCTTCAAGATTTCCTTCCCATCTCATATTTCTCGCTCTCTCTTTGTTTCTTTCTTCTCCATTTTTTCTTTTTGTCAACAAAAACTAATACAACTAATTACACTTCAACGTAGAACTTGCTTACTCACGTTTACCTTACGTTGCTGGTGGGGTGGGGAGTATCCCCACTTCGTATATGCGTGTATGTGGTGTGTATATGGATATATATATATGTCATATAATAAATACATATACATGCATATCTATGGTGCGTGTGCATATATATATATATATATATATATATATATATATCTATATATATATATATATATATATGTAGTCGTGGTGTGTATGTATCTATATATGTGTAAGTATGTGTCCGTGTTTACACGTGTAAGTTTGTGTGTGTATCTTTGGATTGCGCATTCTTCAATGTTGATATTTGAGGTGGGTTAAGGAAACAGGTTTAAAATAAAGATTTATTTTTTAAAAAAGGCCAAAGAGGATAGAGAAAGAAAGGGTTGGTGATAATATTTAGAGTGAGATGTAGATAGAGAGATCGACAGAGAGACAGGCAGAGACAAGAAAAGCAGCAAATTGGAAAAAGGAAAAGAAATAATGAAAGTTGATTTTTAATTCAACACTCCAAAAAGAATACATAGATTATCCCTCTGTACACGCACACCATATTTGTGTGCATGTGTTAATGCGTGTGTGTATGTGTATCTGTGTGTGTGTGTGTGTTTATACACACACACGTACATATGAATATATATATAAATGTGTGCTTTACTCATCATCCACTTATATATTTTGCATAATTTCTCCAGTATATATATATATATATATATATATATATATATATATATATATATATATTTATTTATATAAGCATATATACCTATACATGTATATTCAACGGAATCTCAATTATTTTCTATACATTTATATGCATATATGTGTGTTGTATGTATTATATATATATATATATATAATATATATATATATATATATATATATGTATATAGGCGCAGGAGTGGCTGTGGGGTAAGTAGCTTGCTTACCAACAACATGGTTCCGGGTTCAGTACCAGTTGCGTGGCACCTTGGGCAGGTGTCTTCTACTATAGCCTCGGGCCGACCAAAGCCTTTGAGTGGATTTGGCAGACGGAAACTAAAAGAAGCCCGTCGTATGTGTGTGTGTGTGTGTGTGTGTGTGTGTGTGTGTGTGTGTGTGTCTGTGTGTCTGTGTGTCTGTGTTTGTTCCCGTAACTTAACGGTTCGGCAAAAGAGACCGATAGAATAAATAGTAGGCTTCCAAAGAATAAGTCCTGGGTGTCGATTTGCTCGACTAAAAGGCGGTGCTCCAGCATGGCTGCAGCCAAATGACTGACACAAGTAAAAGAATAACAGAAAAAAGAATAAAAGAATATATGTATATTATATAAATGTGTGCGTATTTGCTTATGTCCGCATTACCAGGCAGAAAAGAACAGAAAATCTTCAAATTTCCCACTTCCAAGGCAAACAGAATCAACCAACAACGTTTTCTCCTCGATTCCATTCCTTCTCTTCATTCGGTTCACTTTACCTGAACATTGTTGCCTGAACTTTCCATCTTTAATTCATGCCATCAGCAGAACATGCAATTAAATAGCGCCTAATTAGTCTATAATGATGTTGTTTTTGTTGTTGTTGTAGGTGTTGTTGTTGTTGTTGTTGTTGTAGTTGTTGGCGGTGGTGCTGTGTTTGTGGGATCAATTTCTTGTTATTTATAGCTCATCGAAAAGACATGATAGTCGTTCCAGTCATGACCATCTCCATTTATGTATGTGTGTGTGTGTGTCATTTCCTTTACTCAGTAGAATATGATTGGAAAAAGATATAACTGTTACTTTTAGAAGGCCAATCGACAAAATAGAGGTGGGCATATTCGGAGAGTGATGCTGCGTAAGAGCTAGGGGATGGAATGTAGGGTAGAATGGGTGAAGGGGTCAGTATCAGGATTGAGGATTACATAAATCGCAAATGGAGTAAGAATGAAATGTTACTAACAAGATATTCTTGGTTGGTTCTGGTTTTTGTAAAGTTTTAACACTGTTCACAAATACCTTTAATTGGTCATGAGTCAAAAAAGAGCACACACACAAACACATCTCACACATACTTGCATATATATGTGTATATAAACATATATAAACACACACACACATATATATACATACACACATACAGAGTTGGCCAAAATTCACCCGACAGTAAATCAACATTACATAAATAATTAATACTCAATTTCATTTATTCATTCCAATTATATATGCTTAATAATTGAATGCTGTGAGTTAAAAATCATCGTTTGTTTTTTTCAACATTTGTCTATTTATTAGCGAAGTCTTATATGAAATAATTTTTTGCTTTAATCTTGGTATTTGGCTAAACCTGTACATATGTGTGTATGTATGTGTGTGTATTATATACAACATACATTTATACACCCGCACGCACACACAACACAACACACACACACACCACACACACGTTATTTCAGTATGAGAGACAAAGAGCCTCAATGAGAGAAAGAAAAGGAAAAGTAGAAGAAGAGAGAGAGATAGAGAGAGAGAGAGAGAGAGCGAAAAAGTGAGAGGTGGATAGTGGAAATGAGATACTAATGAGAGGAATGATAAAGCATACGCATACACACACACTTGTATATGTACATACATATATGTACTAGGTACACACACATATATATACATACACACATACAGAGTTGGCCAAAATTCACCCGACAGTAAATCACACATTACATAAATATTAATACTCAATTTCATTTATTCATTCCAATTATATATGCTTAATAATTGAATGCTGTGAGTTAAAAATCATCGTTTGTTTTTTTCAACATTTGTCTATTTATTAGCGAAGTCTTATATGAAATAATTTTTTGCTTTAATCTTGGTATTTTGGCTAAACCTGTACATATGTGTGTATGTATGTGTGTGTATTATATACATACATACATTTATACACACGCACGCACACACACACACACACACACACACACACACACACACGTTATTTCAGTATGAGAGACAAAGAGCCTCAATTGAGAGAAAAGGAAAAAGTAGAAGAAAGAGAGAGAGATAGAGAGAGAGAGAGAGAAAGCGAAAAAGTGAGAGGTGGATAGTGGAAATGAGATACTAATGAGAGGAATGATAAAGCATACGCATACACACACACTTGTATATGTACATACATATATGTACTAGGTACACACATATATATATATATATATATATATATATATATATATATATAGATAGAGAGAGAGGAGAGAGGGAGAGGGGAGAGAGAGAGAGTGTGTGTTTGTGTGCGTGTGTGTGTGTGATTGTGTTTATGCGCGCGTGTTCGTGTGAACAAAATTGCCCCGAAAACTTGGCGATCCGGGTTCCAAACCTGTTTTCTAATTTCTTTCACAACAAAATAACAAAAACAAAACGTCTCAATTGTTTTCGTGTGTTTTCAGATGTCCTCCTCTTCCTCCTCCTCCTCATCCTCATCCTCCTCCTTTTCCTTTTTTCTTGTTTTTTCCCCTTTGTTCTTGTTGTTCTTTTAGTTGTTCTCTTTTGCTTTTCTTAGTCACACTGTTGATGATAATGATAATTATGATGCTTTTTTCGCTTTTGATGTTGCTATTGTTGTTATTGTTATGCTGCCGTTGTGGAGACACAATTCACGCGGCATGCCACATGCCCACCTCTTCTAAACTTTTTTAAAAACTTTTATCGACATCTTTGTCTCCTTGATTCCTCAGAGGAACCGATCGAGAAGCGAACCAAAGATTCTATATATTGATTGATTGATTGATTGATTTCCCTCTAAGCACCACCACTACCGACGTCCCCATCACCAGCCCCACTACCACCAAGACCTCTACTAACTCTATGGCTACTTCCACTAAACTAACACCAACATCACCAACAAAGACTTTCTTTGAAAATTATATTCTTTGTTACCCACATTCACTTCCACCTTGAAAGTTGTGATCTATTATGTTTGTCATGGAGCGGACATGTTCTAGAAATATCTGCGGATAATTGTCCTTGAGAAAATACTGGTTCATTTCTCTTTGCCATTGTTAGAAGAATTGTTGCTGTTATAAAGGCGGCGGTTTGATAGAATCGTTAAGGCGTCGAGAAAAATACTTTACGGTATTTCTTCAGAGTCTTTATGTTCTGAGTTCAAATAGTGACGTGATCAATCAACGTCACATTTCATTTCTCCAAGTTTGATTGGAATAAAATACAAAATGAATATTGAAGATCGATACTATTGGCAAATGAAACCGCTCAAAATGGCTGGCTGTCCTTGTGACGAAATTAAATATTATTATTATTATTATTATTATTATTATTTGGCTTTCACAAAAAAGGAAAATCAGAGGAGTATCTGTTGGTTTTAGAAGTTTTACAAAGAACATCAGATTAGAAAAGAAAATAATCAGCGGGAAAGGTGCATCGAAGAGGCAGCACAGACGACGCGCTAGCGGCGAGAATCACCTTTTCTTCAACACCAAACATGAAGGTTGGGTTGTCCGTGCTAAAGTATATGCGCCGAAACAGCATAAAAGCACAAAAACGGGTCTGTCCACCGTCATCCAGTGTCCGTACATTAGTATCTTGTGGACTTGGTTCGTGTGGGGCGAACCCGGCTCTCCATTGAATCTAAGTGTAGGTCGATGTGCTGCCTTCCTTTAACAGGAAAGAGAGGCTTGATGGCGGTGGCGAAAGAGGTTGTTTGGTGGAGTCGTCTCAAAGTTTTGAAGACAGGTATTTTCTAATCTGGGCAAGGCCTCAAGTACTATTTGAGGAGGAATGTGAAGGTGGAGAGGGAGGCACTGCCTTCTAGTGTGCTTATTGAAAGGTGGATGCGAGAGGCAATACTAGTGAGCCTGAATAAACCTACTCTGAGTAAGGTAGAAACTGGAGGAGGGATCATTCGATGCCTTGTAGTCGGCAGAATAAACCGGAATATTCAGTGCGGTACTTTCCCCAAATAACCTCACTCTTAATGGAATGTTTTCCCTTTCTGGTTGATTTTTTTTTTATTTCTTAATTCTATTTTTATAATTTTCGCTATATTTATTGCTGTTGATTTTCCTTTGATCATTTTCGTGTGTTGTATATCGTGCTTTGGTATTGTCCTCAATGCATTCGGCATTTCGTCCTTGCGATGCAATAAGCTGTATATGCATTTCACTGAAAAGTATTCAATAAAATTGCAGTTTATAACACGCTTTCCCATTCAGTTAAACCAATAATATTTTTATGTGAGAGCGATATGGCTGCCTCACCTTCTCACTTATTCTTAGCCGTTTTCTATATGATTCACAACTATTGCATATATATACACACACACATACACACACACACACACACACACACACACACACACACATATATATATATAATATATTACATTTAAAATTAATTTATTTTATGATTTATAATGTTAAAAGACATTATACGTACATACACACGCACAAACACATGCATCTATACATCTTTAAATATATATCATATATATATATATATATATATATATATATATACATATACAGAGAGAGAGGGGAAGAGATAATGTGTGTGTACATATGTGAGAGTAGGAAGGTTCAAGTTTTAATTAACTGCTCCAGCTGAACATGTGTGTGTGTGTGTGTGTGTGTGTGTGTGTGTGTGTGTGTGTGTGTGTAAGTGTGTGTGTGTGTGTGCCTGTATATCTGTATTTATGCATAGATATGTATAATACATTTGAGATACATGCTCATGGATAGAAAGACATCCAGCAAGGCACAGAGAGAAACATCAGGTAGGTATATAAGTAGGCAGGCAGGCAGATAGATAGATATCACTCCATTATCTATTGCGCCCTCGTTGTAGGGAGTAGATCTTCAATTTTTGTAGCCTGCCCCAGTATCTTTTCTGTTGCACTGAAGCAGTCTTCTAAGTATAACAGTGCTGGATTGCCTGGAACTCCGCTGTTAGATTGAAGCCTTGTGGCGACCATAATTAGGAGCAGTGGTCCTAATAAAAGAGAATAAATGTTTTCGACAGGAACAACGTTGTTTCATGTTTTCTGCTTTTTTTTCTCTTATTGATCTCAGACTCCGATCAACCTAATCTCTTGCTCACTGTTACCCATGTTAATAGAATGCATTCAGGATGCTGCATCATTACTCAGGTGGATTCCCACGCACTGACCATTTCCCACTGTGACTCCAGGATCGCACCAATATTCCTTCATTTTGTGCAGTCTTACTTCAAACCGGAGCGCTTGGAAATGCTCAGCATTTATGCGTGTGTGTGTAATGCATTTAGATACTATAAATCACGTGGAATAATAGATGTTTATTCTATAGAAAAGAACCAACAATGAAGGAGAGGGTGAGGCAGTCATGCTGCACTCACATAAAAAATATTAACGGCTTCATTGAATGGAAACACTTTATATTAACTGCAATTTTATCGAGTTCTTTGCTCCGCAAAGCACATAGAACTCTATTTGTCACAAGGACGCAATAACAATAACGAAAGCAATAATAATAATAATAATAATAATAATAATAATAATAATAATATAATAACAACAACAATAATTTTAATGTTTTTTGTTCTGACAAAGCGGCAAGGCCACAGATATGTCATATATGGGCAGGGTCGTCTATAACTCTCTTAAACATCATAAAAACCTAGTTCTGTTACCTACAGTTCTGTCACATAAAACGTTGTATCTATCACATCTGGATCCTGTCCAACCCGAATAACGGCTCTGCTCAAGCTTCCTGTATACTATACAACACTTCTCTCTTTCTCTCTCTCTCTCTCTCTCTCTCTCTCTCTCTCTCCCTCTAACTAACTAACTCCTTTTCTTTCCTTCTCCTTGCCCTTTTTATTTTTATTGCCTTCTTGTCTTTCCACATATATGCGCATGAGGCTAGATATATAAATATACATATATACATAAAAATATTTATGTATTTATGTATATCTTAAAAGGCAGATTTTCTCTGCCTGTTACCATGTTCGTTTTTAATACAATTCTACAATATAGAATTTCTTCAATTGGAATTTACCTATGATTTTTCGAAGTAGATTCGATTGGGTCATGGCATATAAAGTTTTTTCAATTTGACCCCCAATTAAGCCAAATTTCGAGAAAAGTAGATATTTTACGATTTGCCTCTCTAATTTCAACTGATTCACTCCTGCTATTACCATACTTTCTCTTTGCAAGTTACCTTAAACCACTACTCAAAAAAGATACAGAGCAAACAGAAACAAATAAATACATAACGATTTACTCCTCACACAATTTCTTCAATTGGAATTTACCTATGATTTTTCGAAGTACATTCTATTCGGTCATGGCATAATTGGGGGTCAACCCCAATTAAGCAAAAATTCGAGAAAACTCAATATTTTACGATTTCCCTCTCTCACTTCAAAGGCTTTACTCCGCCTATTACCACACTTTCTCCCACTTTCTCTTTACACACATAGACACGCAAACATATACATATATGACAGTTTGCAAGCGTACTTCAGTTGTCAATTGTTGAAAGAAAATTGTAAACTAAGAAGGTGTGTGAGTGCGTGCGTGTGTGTGTCTGTGTGTGTGTGAGTGTGTGTGTGTGTGTGTGTAGGTAGTGAAGGATAACAATATGGCAAGAAGTGGACAGATGTACATATATACATACATAAATCCATACATACATACATGTGTGTGTGTGTGTATGTATGTGTATTAATGTGTGTGTGTTATCTCTCTCTATATAAAGCTGAAGTTGTCTGTGTGCGCCAGGTTTGGTAGCCTTCAACTAACACTATCTCCTCCGAGACCCTGCGGCGCAAGTTGATCAAAATTGAGAGTATGATAGAAGGGTTGCTCTTCCTTCCGTAGAAGATAAAATTCAAATCGGACCATGTTAACACCAAAAATTATTTACATCAAAAAGGTGCTTTTTTTCTATGAAAATCCCTATTTTTTACGATTTTTTCACTGCTGTGTCGCCACTTTTCGGTGTATTTCAACCAGAAAAATATTCACACAATTGTGTGAGGAGTAAATCGTTATGTATTTATTTGTTTCTGTTTGCTCTGTATCTTTTTTGAGTAGTGGTTTAAGCTACATAATGCAAAATTTTTACTTTTCAAAAATTCCAATTCCAGCGGGTCGAAACAAACCCGAGCAACGCCGGGCGATACTGCTAGTATATCTATATGTGTGTGTGCGTGAAGGCGCCTGGCTCAGTGGTTGCGATTTTTGGCTCACGATCGTAAGGTCGTGAGTTCAATTCCCGGCGATGCGTTGTGTTCTTGAGCAAGACACTTTATTTCACATTACTCCAGTCCACTCAGCTGGCAAAAATGAGTTGTACTTGTATTTCAAAGGGCCAGCCTTGTCACACTCTGAGGCACGCTGAATCTCCCTGAGAACTACGTTAAGAGTACACGTGTCCGTGGAGTGCTCAGCAACTTAACTTCACGAGCAGGCTATTCCGGTGATCGCATCAACTGGGGCTCTCGTCGCCATAACCGACGGAGTGCTCTCATATATTTTTTTAATGCACTACATAATCACTAAATTACATAGGAGATAAACCCTAAGTAGGGATGGGAGAACATTAAGCCTTTAGAAGTGTTCATGCGAGAGACATCCGATAGAGGTCAGAGGATAGAGACTTCTGGTACAGGTGGTGGGGTTGGGAAGGGCAGCTGCATCGTGAAACAGCAAAAACTCAGGGAGAATATTATGAGAGTAATGAGATAGAATTGGGCATTTGAAATTCTTAACTAGAACTTTCGGTCAAGAGTTTTCGGTCAGCCAATTTGTGACAAAATTAGATGAATGAATGAATAAGTGACAATAATAAATGAGCGTGAAAGAGAGGGAGAGTTGGATCGAGCGAAGGGATCTTAAGTATTTTTTTTTAACATACAGCGTGGAAGACGAAACTGTGTTTACATAGATAATGAAATAGATAGAATAATGAAATGAACAATTAAGGTAATTATGATTTGCGCCGAAAAAAAAAGAGTTTTAGATGTACCTGGTTGAAAAACAAGATTGCTTATCTGAACATCTGATTTTCTACTCCTTTTGGCAAGGTGTTATACATATATATAAACATATGTGTGTGTCTGTGAGTGCGTGTCTGGGCGCTTGGGTGGGTGGGTGTTTAGGTGTGAGGCTGAATGTTTTTTATATTTTTATGAACCCTTAATAGTTCTGTGTGGAAAAATTAACGTTCTCCAGGCCGCTGAAGCTTCCTAAGCATTGCAGTCTTATCTTGATGATGAAGAAGTTGTTGCTATAATTGTTTACGGTGGTGTACATGACTAAAGATTGTAGGAGGCAAGAAACATGGGGGAACCATGATGTGTTAATGATGTCATTATTTCACTTTTGTTTGTTGATACGCTCAGTTATCTCTCCGGTGGCTGCATCGATTCTGTCTTAACTATTAATAAACTATCACACACCCTCATACACACACACACACACACACACACACACATACATACCTACATATAATATATATATATAATATATATATATATATATATATATATATATATGCGTGTCTCTATGTTTAAGTATATATAAAGCAATGTATATATTCATGTATGAGTGTTTGCATATATGTACGTATATATCTCTCCTGTTTGTAAAAATTTTAATTCCTACCCTGAAGAACAGGTTGGCTTCTAAAAAAGACACGAAGCTCCATCCTTCGAATACAGATAAGGAAAACAATGTCATTTTCTAAACCTGAGAAAAATCTTGCATAGCTTTACTGTTCCGCTTACAGATTGTAGCTGTAATGTGCGAGTCAGTTGATTTCTTTTTCTGAAAAGTTTATCCAGACTGACAGTTTGACATTTATTTACAAGACCAAGTTCTCCAATCATAATTCGTATAACTGTAAACTTGGAATTCGGATATAGAGGCTGGAGGTTTCGAAGCAGTAGGCCATATTTATCTTCTTTCTCTTATATTGTTATATTCAATAATAAATTATCTACATGTCTGTACAAATGTAGATTTTCTTTCACCTGAGGACGTAGCTTAATTTCTACATTTGTCTTAAAAGAGTTTTACATTAACGCAGACATGTAAATAATTCATTTATTATTAAATATAATAATATAAACTATCTTTACAAGCTTTAATTTACGAAACAATTTCTCGTGATATTTAAATTTTGTTATAGTTAAATAAATTTTCATCATAATATTTCTGTCATTTATAACTTAAGAATATATATATATTTTTTTTCTTAAGTTTGTCACACGAATGAACTGAAATAACCTGATATGAAGTGTTTTGCTCAAGGACACAACCCATCACCAGGAATCGAAACCACAATCTCACAATCATGAAAGCCATTCCGTAACCGCTAAGCCATGAGCATACGTGTACACGTACATATAAACATATGAAATAACCCATGAAACCATTAATCTTTAATAAATTTATTTGCCTTTAACGACTCTAATACTCGTAAATGATCCCATTCTAATTGAGCTGTTTCTCCTTTCTGGGGAAAATATTCTCTTTGTCTAACCTTATGGCCAACAATATATCGAAACTGAATCGAACGTCTCTTAAATATAATTCCAGTAATGTTATTCATGAAAATATTTCGATTTTCCTGGAATAAAGCTTCAGAATAATATATGACTAATCAAAGACGGTGAGCTGGCAGAACCGTTAGCACGCCGGGCGAAATGCTTAGCGGTATTTCGTCTGCCGTTACGTTCTGAGTTCAAATTCCGCCGAGTCGACTTGCCTTCATCATTTCGGGGTCGATAATTAAGTACCAGTTACGCACTGGGGTCGATATAATCGACTTAATCCGTTTGTCTGTCCTTGTTTGTCCTCTCTGTGTTTTACCCCGTGTGGGTAGTAAAGAAATAGGTATTTCGTCTGATTTACGTTCTGAGTTCAAATTCTGTCGAGGTCGCCTTTGCCTTTCGGGGTCGATAAATTAAGTACTAGTGGCGTAATGGGGTCGATCTAATGGACTGGCCCGCTCCCCAAAAAGTTTAGGACTTATACCTAGACCTAGAGCAGAAAAGAATAAATGACTAAATAGGCAAGCCAACCTTTCCCCAAATATTTCGGGGTTTTTTTTTTCCAAACAGAATTCAAGTAACTTTTTACAAGCATCGAAGGGAGTTACGGTGGTGCTGTTGGTAGTGGTGACGGTGATGGTGGTGGCAGGAGAGAAATTTGGGGGTATCAGCGGTGGCGAAGGCAATTGTGTCGATAGTGGTGATGAAGGTGGTGATGTTTGTAGTGTTGGTGATAGTGGTGTTGTCGGCGGCGTTGGAGATGGTAGTGGTTGTGGTGGTGGCAGCAGCAAGGATGACGTTGGTGCTTGTGATGTCAGTGGTGGTGGTAGTGGTGGCACTGGCGGTTATCAAGGTAGTCATGCTAAAGATGGT
>NC_043012.1:41986569-41999069 GCF_006345805.1 Octopus sinensis
TGTATATATGTGTGCATGTATATATGTCTGTATATATATATATATATGTATATATGTATGTATATATGTGTGCATTTATATATGTATGTAAGTATATATATATATATATATATATATATATATGTATCTATGTATATATAATGTGTCTATGTATATATATATGTATATATATATGTGTGTCTATATATATATGTATTGCTGTGCATATATATATGTATATATATATATTATGTATGTATGTATATATATGTATACGTATAGTATATATATAAGTATATATTATATATATATATATATATATAATATATATGTATGGTATATATATATATGCATGTATATATGTATGTATATATATGTATATATATATGTATATATATGTATGTATGTATATATGTGTGTGTGTGTGTGTGTGTGGGTGCGTGTGTGAAATTATGAGAATTGAAGTTTCGCTTGTCAATTCTTATTCAAGCTTGAACTATACCACAAACAACACAACACAAACACTGGTTTGAATTGAACTGTTTATCTTTCAGATACAAGATATTAACGTTTCCTTCGCTGGCCAGAGTTGAAGCGACGGCACCAAACTGTGCCAAAATTGCCAAAGATGTCAAGCTTGAAGAGTATTCCATAGGAGAAACGAAGGTAATAACATCTGTTTCATTCTTATTTTACTCTCTATGTATTGTTTTATTCTTCCAGTAGTTTCACTCGTTGTACTACGGCCATACTGGGGCATTGTTTTCAGGGAGTGTTAATCAGTTGATCAGTTCCACTCAACAGCTTATTATTTCATCGATCTTTACTTATCGAATCACTTTGTGGCATTTTGATATAGAGAAACACAGTTCGTTACTCTGAGTTACATAGAAACAAATACTCACATACACATATTAATATACAATATGTACGTACACATGTATATTTATAAGTGTGTG
Source organism: Octopus sinensis (assembly GCF_006345805.1). Lineage (NCBI taxonomy): Eukaryota > Metazoa > Mollusca > Cephalopoda > Octopoda > Octopodidae > Octopus > Octopus sinensis. The sequence goes on from NC_043012.1 coordinate 41,987,508, forward strand.
TGTGTGTGTTCTCTGCAGCCATGCTGGAGCAGTGTCATATATAGTTAATCGAACAATTTAACCGCAGTTCTTAATATAAGTGTGGAACTTTCTCTATAGGTTACTTTTGCTGAGCCACTGGGCTAATGGACGTATGCAAACCAACACCGGTTGTCAAGCTGTGTGGTGACAAACACAGACTACAGACGCACTCAGATATGCGTATGTGTATTCGACAGGTTGTTACGCAGTTTCTATTTACCAAATTCACCCACGAGGGATCTATCGGTCCGAGCCCATTGTAGAAGACACTTGAGCAAGGTGCGGCTCCCGGGACTAAACTGAAACCACGATGGTGCGAGAACTTCTTAATTACGTTGCCATGCTTGTGCCTACACACACACACACACACACACATACACATACGTACGCTTATGTACACGCAGACACACACACACACACTCATATATGGATAGATCTGTATACATATATATATGCACACGCACGCAGACGCGCGCGCCCATATATATTTATACACGTACATACATATATATATTATATATATGTATGCGTATGTATGAATATATGTGTATTTGTATGTAAATATATATATATACATATATATATGTGTGTGTATGTGTGTGTTTTATGTATGTGCATGTGTATATATGTGTGTGTTTTATGCGTGTGCAAGTGTATATATATACACATGCACGCGCATACAAAATATGAAGACATTCTAAAAGAGCGAATGTGATTCGTTACCAAAGTCTGTCACGTAATTCAGGAATTCTCACGAAAAACTTCAAAGTGAGATGGAATAAAATAAATAAACCAAAATAAGTGCATGCGTGGTTGAGTTGTTAAGGATTTCCCTTTACAACCACGCAGTTCCGGGTACGATCCTGTTTCACAAGTTTGGCAAGTCTTTTAAGATATAACTTCAATGTAATCAATGATTTCTGAATACAATTTTGATGACGAAAATTGCAGAAGTCAGTAGGAAGACGTTGTGAGGGCAGATGCATGCACGCGCGTGCGGAGGTGGATGTATTTGTCAGTGTATCACATATGTATAGATAGACACACACACACATATATATATATGTATGTATGTATGTATGTATGTATGTATATACGTAGGTTCGAAACTTAAAACACTTATCCATTTTCCCCAGCGTATACACCTGCTTCTTGTACTACGCCTGTCTCTGTCTTTTGGTTTTTCTCTAAATTTCAACTCTCTCTCTCTCTCTCTCTCTCTCTCTCTCTCTATCTGTATTATATATATATATATATATATATATATATATATATATATATATATATATATATTCTCTTTACTCTTTTACTTGTTTCAGTCATTTGACTGCGGCCATGCTGGAGCATCGCCTTTAGTCGAGCAAATCGACCAACAGGACTTATTCTTTGGAAGCCTAGTACTTTTTCTATCGGTCACTTTTGCCGGACCGCTACGGGGACGTCAGCGATGTTGGTTGGGGGACAAACACAGACAGCCAAACATATTCACACACACACACACACACACACACAAACACACACACACACACACACACACACACACACACACACACACACACACACACACATATATAAACATTTTCAAACTACCTAATATTTGGTAAGAGTTAGCTCCCTTTTCACCTTGCTAGAGTTACACCTCTTCACTTACACCGCCGGTGTCAAAATCTATAATACAAGATAAACCCACTGCGTAGTTTTGATAGAGAAAAAGGGGTAGAAATACAGAGAGGGAAAGTAAAAATAAAAAATAAACAAAGAAAATAAAATGGAAAAAAAAAGAACAAATTCTCAGCGACAATGCTCTTCTCAATACGTGTGATGTCTCAGTTAAGACAACCTTTTGCACTTCCTGCTTGGATGGTAAGCCAGGGATCATTCGTAAATAATTTTCAATTCCTTTTATAATCATTCCAAGTGTTCCTACAATCACTGGCATTGTAACCGTCTTGAGATGCCACATCTTTTCAATTTCGATTACCGAATCTTTATATTTTCCGAGCTTGTCAAATTCTTTTGCTGAGAAGTTAAGGTCACAGGATTTGCTCATGTCAATCAATAAACAGACTCTATTGTTTTGGTCTTTCACAACAATATCTGGTTTATTTGTTTTGATGGTCGGTTTGTTCATACTAGAAAGTCCCAAAGAATCGTTACATTTCCCTCTTACAGCTTCAGGGTGTACCATTTGTCTTCAGTTTTGATTTTATAATGCCAACACATTATCCAATGGAGATATTGGCCAACTCTGTCATGTCTTGATTTGTACTCTCCATGTCCTAAAACCTTACACCTAGAGATTAGGTGGTCCACTGTTTCAATCCCATCATTGCAGTATCAGCACTTTGGATCTACACCATTTTTCATCACATTGGCTTGGTAGTCCCGGGTCAATAAGCTCTGATCTTGAGCAGGCAAGATAAAGCCTTCACTCTCTGCCTATAGCCCGGAGCTCAGTAGCCACTGATGGGTGTGCTTCTCATGTTCATCAGCTTGTTTGTCACGGGCCACATATTTGCCATGCAGAGGTTTTTGTTCCCACCTATCAGCCAATTGTTCGAGCGTATTTTGCTTTGCTATTGATTTCACCTTCTTCGCAGCTACAGTTGCCGCACTTCCATCGTGCTGTTTGATCTGGGTATTATGCATAAACTCACTTGAAAATATTGGCTTTCCTTCATAACAGAATGAAGTTACTTACATCTTTGGTGGCTTTCGACGATCTTTAGCAACCAGTCGTTAGATGTTTTGAAGATATTTTACCAGTCTAATTGTGGTGGTATTTTAAGATATTTCAAACTTGAGCTCTGAGTAGGTAAAGACGATCTGCCTCTGCCTTTGGGTGGTGCATTTTATTGCAAGTCAGCAGCTTACGTATTTTCCTGTCAATCTTCCTTATTTCGCTCATATTCCAGTTCAACACATTGAAAATGTAACAACCGGAACAGCTAAGAATTTATAGCTAACATTATGTTATGTGCATTTAGCTAAGATTTTAGGACTGCTCGAACTTTCTTGTAACATTCCTTCGTTGTCTTCTCTTTCATGCTTGCATGCCGAATGCTAGAGCCCCCATTTATGCTGAGGTATGTTTGTAAGTTTGTTCCTGCTCGAGTTCTATTATAACTGTGTCAACATCTAACACCACTGAATGTGAGGTCTTCGATTTCTCTTTCTGGAAAGTGGTATTGGCACATTTCTCAAGACCAAGTGATTATTATTATTATGGTAGTAGTAGTAGTAGTAGTAGTAGTAGTAGACGTCGCCCACTATACAATATCGTGACGTTGTTGATTGAAGATATTGTGTCTACGGGGCGGGGGTTGCACTGTTTGTCAAGTCACAACAAGAACCTCAGACAAACAGTATTTTACACAATATACGAGTTTTCACCAGGTTGAGTAGCTCACCCTGCATAAAGCCTGCAGAATCGTTAGCAAGCCGGGCAAAATGCGTGGCAGCATTTCGTTCTTCTTTGCGATATAAGTTCAAATTCTGCTGCGGTCAAGTTTGCCTTTCATCCTTTCGGGGTCAATAAAATAAGTACCAGTTGAACACTGGGGTTGATGCAATCGATTTATCCTCTCCTCCGAAAGGGCTGACCTTGTGCCGAAATTTGAAACAGTATAATTGGTAATCATTCCCAATGTACACATCGAACCAAAGTGTGATACTTTGTTAATTAATTCTTGATTAGCTGAACTTTGTATGCCTGAGTTTGATATATCTGTATGTAAGTTGGAAGTAGCAAAGTCGATGTGTTGGGAAGTATGTGACTAGCGAAGCATCTATGAAGCAAATACGAAGCTTCTGGATACCGATGTGGTAGTTTATACCTTTAAAACAAATATAGAGTTTGATTTTTCACGGTAGAGTGACACAAACAAAATTGTTTTATTGGGTAATTTTGTCACCTGGCATGTGACAAATACCTAGATCGAATTCTGTAAGCGGCTCTGTCACCGATTTTCTGTTTTAAATCAATGTCTTCTACAATTTATCTATATATTCGTCTTTGTGTGTTTCATTATATGCACATATGTGTGTGTGTGTGTATGAGAGACAGCTATGTGGTCTTATTTGTCAATGGGTGAAACTTACGTAATAGCATTGGGTTCAGGTGATTTCACCAGTCATGTGACATTGCCGGAATCCCCCATCACACACACACCACCGACCATTCTGCTGATGAAGTCAGTTAGTTATGTTAGTTCTAGGCTGGCCTTACAAAAGGTTTTGGTAAATCGCTTGTAATAAGTCAAATTTAACCCTCTCCCCCAAACCCACATCCACACACACACACACACACATACACGTACACACACACATGTATACGTAGCTATTGTATTTTTGTGTGCGTTTGTCTGCATATATGCGTTGCTGTGTGGACTCTGGGCTGTCATGTGATCGATTGACGAAAGTACGTGAAGAGAAAGAGAGAGTGAGAAGAGAAGAAGAAATGGACTGAAGGAAAGGAGGAAGGGGTTATAAGATTATGATGAACAGCGAGGGAATGTACTCCGTGCCACATTTGTCCACCATTCGCAGTAGCAGACATTCACACTGCTGATCGTCAAATACTTTCTTTGATAATCAGCTTTTGTTGGCCGGTTCCCGCCTGGTTCTACATTTCTTTGGTGAATTTAAAAGAAAGTAACAGAGAGGGGGGATAGATAGAGAGAGAGAGGGGGGACGAGAGAGAGGGAAGTTAGGTGAGCATAAAGAGAAGCGGCGATAGGGTAATGAGAAAGGAGCAAGCAAATGAGATACAGACGGAAAGAACTAAAGAGAGAAGAGAAAAGGGAGGAGGTGCTGGGGGGGATTGTTGATAAACTGGTTTTCATTTTATTCATATGGATTGTGTGTGTGTGACTATGTATGTTTGTGTACGTGTGCATTTGTGCATACATGTGTCTGTGTGTGTGTGTACATGTATGTGTTAGAATAAAATTTCAATAAAAAGTATTGAAATTTAAGAGAGAAAAAATCCTGTTATTTGTATTAGAAAGTATTCAGACAGGAGGTTGTTTGTATTAACTGCAGCTGTATTGTTGTTGTTGTTGTTTTCTGTTGTTGCTGTCGTTTTGCTTTGCGTAATGATGACGATGATAATGATAACGACGATGATGATCATAGCGTTGTTGTTGTTGGTGGTGGTGGTGGTGTATAGAGTTGCACAAGCAATCCGTTATAGACACCTCCAAACCACGACACTGAGGTTTCTAATTCTACAGCCGGAGACGGTAAATGTGAATGTCATTCTAAGGTGAAATGCTGGAGCAACATCCTGTGGTCATTTTTCTTTTTTCCTTTTCACTAATGGTACTCTTCAAAAAACGGCTTCAATTCTCCTGAAGTGTGTCCAGAACTGTTCGGCCCACTTTGGTTTCCAGTGTGTCCGTTACTATGACAGTGTCGTCGTCCACGTATGTAGACACGACACTCCTGTTTCCAAGTTCGAACAGTTGCTTCTCAATGTTTTCAACCTCCATGGTAATGGTTTCAGCACTAAAACATACGAAAGAAACGAAAATGACGGGCAAGTTGGCGAGATGAAGGAAATTTGAGGAACCGTTCCGACAAGTGGCCGCGTAATTTGACCACCAAAGAAACGTTGTTGCGCATTGTAAAGATGGGGCTTTTGAAGACGAGATCTAAACAGGTTATGATTAAGACCAACAACCTAGTAAAAATGATCGACCTTGATTAATCTAAATTGATCAGAGCTTCACCGAACCCAGGCCTGGTACGAAACCTATCAAAGACGAATCTCATGAAGCGAAAGGTTTTGTAGAAGGAGTTCTTGGCAATTGCTCAAGTTTTAGGGTTTTGGTCAACGTCTTGGCAACCTGTTTCACCAAAGCTTTTCAATTTGTGTTCTACAGAATTATTTAAAGAACTACCACTCGTCAGTTCACACGAGTTTAAGTGCTTCCAGTCAGCTACTAGTTACAAGAAACAGCTGCCAAGACAAGTAGTAAACAAGTGTGCTGTATAACAGTAAAATTATTATTATTAATATCGTTATTATTATTATTATTATTATTATTATTATTATTATTATTATATTATTATTATTAAGGCGGCGAGCAGGCAGAATCGTTAGCGCGCCGGACAAAATGCCTAGCTGTAATTCGCTTGTCGCTACATTCTGAGTTCAAAATCCGCCGAGGTCGACTTTGCCTTTCATCAGTCCGGGGTCGATAAATTAAGTACTGATGAAACACTGGGGATCAAGGTAATCGACTATTCCCCTACCCCCGAATTTCAGACCTTGTGCCTATAATAGAAAGGATTATTATTATTTTCATATACCCACAACAGATTAGACTGCTAGAAAAGAATATTCTAACATCGGGTTACAAGTAACCTTAGAACGCTCCTAAATATCCTAACTGCCCTAATAACACTGAAATTTTGGGTAGAGCGTTTAAGTCGATTATATCGACTCCAGTACTCCACTGATACTTAATTTATCGACTCCAAAAGGATGAAAGGAAAATCGACCTCGGCGGAATAATAATAATAATAATAATAATAATAATAATAATAATAATAATAATAATAATAATTGATAAACCCTCCCACACACACACACATTGCAATAACTTCAAACGTCAGCTTGAACACGTGATGTATGTTTTATAAATGATAATATATGTATATTTATGTTATTTTATTCCGTTGTACTTTGTAAAACAAACTCAAAAAAGAATACAATTGCCAGCGTTCTTTGGGGGTTTTTTCCCGCCTTCCATTCCACCCTTCCTAAATACTTGATTAACCTTTTCTTTTCCTGAATCTATAAATATATATTTGTGTAGATAGACCACTTCAACGTAGGAAAGGCCCGTTTGAATTCATTATTGTTAAATTATTTGGTTTTGCTTATTCTGAGAACTATTACGAAAGGAAGTCCTATACAGGTTGTCTCTTATATCAACAAACAAGACACAGCCATAGTTGTGTTGTGAAGAAGTTCACTTGCCATCACGTGATTCGAGTTTCAGTTAACCCTACCGAGTGACTCTTTGAGAAAGTTTCCTGCGACATAACCTCTGAGTGAGTCGTGTGAGAGAAGTTTTTAGACCCAAAACAACTGAACAGTTCACTGTAGGGTGCGGATCGTCTTACTCTTTTTCTTTTCTTTCTCTCCTTTTGAATATAGAATTAATTCACCGGTCGATTTAATACTGTCATGTGACCTCCAAGAATGGTTCGGACACTGCCTCGAGTCTGAAGGAACTCTCTTCACTTTTTAATTAATCTACCTATACCCGACTCGCGAAAAGAACTCCTTGCTGTTCACATTTTATGGCCATGGGCTAATATTTAAAAGTCACTATTAGTTTATTTCTATTAGTTTATTGTGTGTGTGTGTGTGTGTGCAATTCACCCACCCACCTACACACTGCCATCCCCCCGCACCCATATATGTATGTATGTATGTATGTATGCATGTATGTATGTATGTATGTATATGTTATACATTTATGTATATGAATATATATATGTACGCACTTTGTATGTATATATAATGTGTGTGTTTGTGTTAGTCTTGGATTTGTTGCTGTTGGTAATGACGCTTTTTATCAGTAGTTTAACAATGGTAGCTTGAACACACACACACACACACACACACACACACACACCACACACACACACACACACCACACACACACACACACACACACATATATATATATATATAATATATATATATATATACAGTGTACATTTAAGCACATAAGAGGTAGCCATCATAGGACTACCTACACGCTAGAGAGGACAATTAAATTCCGAACCACTATTAGAGACAAAAATCGAAGGGATTCGATTTCTATCTCTAATAGTGGTTCGGAATGTAACTATCCTCTCTAGCGTGTAAGTAGTCCTATGATGGCTAACTCTTATGTACTTAAATATACACTGTATTTATATGAATAATATATAGTCTATTGACTAAATTCTTACACGCTAGGCCACTGGTAATGGACATTTCTAATATTTCCGATTACCCTTTGATAATATCATATATATATATAAAGGGTAATCGGAAATATTAGATATTTATATATAAATATTAGATATTTATATATACATACACATATATATAATTCCTCTTTTTTTCCAGATTTTTCTAAAATATCATCATTTGGATCAACTGAACATGAGGAAAATGGAGTTAGAGCGGGGTGTCATCATGCTACAAGCCGCGGTTCGCGGATTTCTAGCTAGACGTCGCTTCCGTCGCATGTTAAGAAACTGGAATAAAAGTGAAGAAATTGCGCGACGCAAATTGGAAGAAATTGCCTTCGAAACTTTCAAACCATCCACAATTATGTCGACCAAGAAGACGAATATCAATGAAGACGCAGACAACTACGTAAGTCACATCTAAAACTTGTTGGGTATGCTTCATTGGAAAAGTAAGCAAGTGTGTGTGCGTGTGTGTGTCTGTATGGGTGGTCTCAGGCACTAGACAATGCTAGAACATTGTGACCAAACGGAGTCGAGGGTTTATTCTTTTCCCTAAGTTCAATCCTGTATATATTTTAATGTATTATATATTAAATATATTGTATATATTATAGTACATTTATTGAATTGCTAATTCATGTTTTCACATATACACATACAACACCGGTTTATATATATATCTATTCTTTGGTTTTCAAACGGCTGTGGCCATGGTGGAGCACAACACAGCAACCAACATAGTTACGCTCATAGTTTTGGTTCATTCTGCCATTGATATTTCTAAATGAGGTTCTTTGGTATAGCTGCCATTGTATGCATCTTTTGTAAGGCATATGGTGTAAGTCCACCAAGGATAATACACAGTATATTGTACACTAATGCTTGAGTGTGCTGATATCTATATTTATACATTTATGATAATATATTTTTAAATTGCGTACTGTTTTTCTATTCCTGCTCCTTTTATAGAGCACTAGCAGCTAAGCCCGGTTTCACCCGGTCTGTTTGGATGATGTGGCTGTGATCGCTTTCGATTAGTCATAATCTATAACAGAGTTTCTCAACCTTATCATTTCGGTAATCGTATAAAATTTTTACGATAGTTGATTTATGGAAAAGATTGTTAAATTTTTGAAACGCAAATATGTGAATGAAAATTTAGTTCAGACCTCTACTTGATAGCTAGACCTGGTAGAATTAGCAACCAAATCTCCCTCAAAATACCATACTGTCTTAATCCGACAATTCTGCCTATTATGTAATTTGAATGAGAAACTGTAACTAAAGATTAAGATTATTAACCCCACAAAGATGTGAAAGAAGAGAGACAGCATAGCAAAAGTTTTGGCTGACTGTCATCCTGTACTCCCCTTGTTGCTAGCGAAATGGTATATGCCGGCTGTGTGAGCAAGTAGTTGTTTTAATGGCAGAACAAACAGGGGAATTCTATTAGAAAAGTTTTAATCGATTTTTTCTGTAACTATGAGGGCTAGGGAATAAATACAAACCGCATTCCAATCTATGCGCCCGTCTCCACATGCGCGCCATTTTTCACAAGAATCCACCCAGCCGTTTGGCTGTGAACCTCAAGACAAGAAAGAATGTAACGATCGCCCATGTCCAGTTTATATTAGAGATTATACATCAAGAAGTTATGTCTTTTGGTTAGAGGTTATTCGCGGGCCGATGTTTTATTCTCCCGTAGCATTGTGTTACACGAGGTGGTATTTTGGCGGGAGCAGATGCTACGTCTTATTTTATCGCCTGATCGACATCAAAGCGTTGTAATTTCATAAGTATGTTTATACTACCAGTGAATGACTTATGATAAATTTTACAGATATATTATGTATATATTTGCATGTGTATGTGTATGTCTCTCTCTTCTCTCTCTCTCTCTCTCTCACTCTGTATACACACGCACACACACATATATAAGGCAAGAATGGAGAACAGATTTCAAGGACAAGTCCCTTTATCAAATTAAATCAATTCGCATATTGATATACAGTATTAATTCAAGTAAAAAAATATACAAATGAAATTGTATAATACATAAACGCACCTTCATTAATATGTTTGGTGTAAGCATTCAAATTTTACGAACCGACGACGAGGTTATAAGGTACATACATACATACATATATACATATATATATACACATGGGTCTCCCGTCGAAGACAACGTGCGAGTGGTCAGCTTTTGCCGAGCGACCTGTACAGATGATTTGTTAATAGCGATCAAATGTTTGTTGTGCTGAACATCAGCTCACCCCGCCCCATCAAATCGACGTTACCTGGACAGGTGCACAGGTGTACCACACGTCAGGTGTCGAAGTGATTGTAGAGCAATGTGAGATGAAGTGCTTTGCTTTAGAACACGACGCAACACCCGGTCTAGGATTTGAAACCACGATATCACGATCGTGAGTGCAACACCCTAACTACCAGGTCATATATATAATACAATATACACATCTTTTATAACGTATATAATATTAAAGAGAACCTACATGCATTTATCCTTTATCTATCACTGGGTTCAACCAGGGGCTGTGGCAATGCTGGGGCTCCGCCTTTCGGTGTGACCGGGTTTCTTTTCTGTATTGCTTCTGGTGAAGTAGGGAGGTGGACGGAGCTGTTCTTCTTCGTCTCTCCTGTCCTCGATGTCGGTTCATCCGATATCTCAGATAAAAGTTTGCTCAAAGCTTCTTTGAAAACCTCCACATTTGCACCGTACATATCTGGGAGGTTGTTTTGCAGCATGCTAAACAGTTGTGGACCCTTGAAACCTAAAATGTTATAGAACTGGTTTCTTATTCTAGACGGAGATGACGGGACTTTTGCTACTTCGCAATGCTGTCCAGTTCGGTGGTTGGTATAGTTTTCAATATCAAAGTTTGGCGCTAGACATTCCAGAATCTTCCATATGTATATTCCTGCATATTTCTCGCGTATTCCCTCTTGGAAGTAGAGCCTCAGTTCCTTTAGCCTCTCCCAGGAGCTCATGAGTTGCACCAGGTCAACCTTCTTTTTGTAGTGGCACCGGATTGCCCCGACTTCCTCTGTTAGTGTGTTGTTTTGTGGCGACCATGATCAGGAGCAGTAATCTAAGCGACTGAAAGCTTTGTGTCCGTTTTTCTGGTTCTGAATGATCTCAGAATCCAACTAGTCACTCACCTGCACAGTGTTGGTAATGTGCACATCTTGGTAATATGCTCATGGGATGTTGCATCATTACTCACCTGGATTCCCAGGCCACTTTCAGATCCTGAGTGTGAGATGTGCATTAGTCAGGTCACACTTGGACAAACTGGACACCATTTATAAAAATAATGTATATGGGCACAGTCAAATGACTGAAGCTAGTAAAAGAAAGGCCTGAAATAGAGAGTTATATCAGTGTTGAGGCTCCATGCAAAAGAAACTCAATAAGGAAGGCGGGTACAACAATGCAACCAGCTCTGAACTCGTTAAACGCGGATATTCACAGAGGTGTAAAAAATGAAGACATTAAAGTTTCTAAGAGAAACAGACCTAACATCGCTTCTCAAATCAGTG
>NC_043012.1:42006569-42009069 GCF_006345805.1 Octopus sinensis
TTTTGTTCATTATCGATGTTCTGTGATTTATGATGTGATAATACTTATAACTGTTTTCAAACTTTTAGGGTTGTGCTAGATCTCTCGAAGTGAGAGACTATTTGATGTGGTCAAATTCATGCTTATCATTTCCTGCTTCTTTGGCGAATGTGTCTCTACGGAGAATTATTTTCTTTGTGACAGAATTAGAAAGAGATTGCTCTTCAAGTGCCATTACAAAGAAAATAAAACATTTCTTTCGAGACACATCTGGATGCACTTTGGAAAGATAATGTCCATTCTAGACGGGTTCCAGGCAGCCCAATGTCATCAGATAATTTACCCCAAAGCTAATCCTGAAGTAAAAGACAAAATTAAACGTGTTTACGTTATCTCATTTTTAGAGTAACAGACAAAGCAGCCGTGAAATCATGCGTCACGTGACACGCTGCCATCTTGGGTTTTTGCGTTCAACAACAATAACCAAAATCCGCCTGCTAAGTGACTCGAACAGGACAAGTCGCGTTTCGTGGGTATTTGTCGTGGAAAACAACATTAATAGTCATAATTGCTATAGTTGGTACTTTACACACACACACACATGCATGTATACGTGTGCATATGTATGTATAGATATCTATGTATGTGTGGCGAGAGACAGACAGAAGGATAGATACAAATATACAGATATGTATAAATATATATGTATGCATATAACCAACACTGATGATTCACTCCGCCACAATTAGTCTCAGAGTTAGTTCCATGCCAAAGGATCTCACGTGGCAAAAACGAAAACTCTGAGTAACGACCTAGTGAATCATCAGTCACCGGTCTTAAACAAATATATTAATTCTTATACAAGTGGTATAGATTTTACTCTCGTTTGTCTACCATACCTATACATATGTATACATATATATGTGTGTGTATATATATGTATATATTTATCCATTCGTATTAGTGTTTGTATTAGTTTGTGTCCCATCACACAAACATATATGATGTGTTTACAAGAGAATCCCTTCAAAGACCACCAAGAGAATTTAATTGATTTTCTTCAACTTCAGAGCAGAAAATTTGAATTCAGTTTATATACATACGTGTGCGCGCCTCTGTATGTGTGTGTGTGTGCGTACGTGTGTGTGTGTGTGCGCGCGTGTGTGTGTGTGTGGTGCGCGCACACCTGGGTCCTTACGTAACTGCTCTTTAAACACCTCATTCAACGTGTTTATACCCGCATATATGCACATATGTGTGTGTATATATATATATATATATATATATTATATTATATATATTATATATATATATATACTTAGATATAACGTGTACATGTGTGTGTGTATCTGAATGAAGTCACATCTATAGTGTTCTTCTCTCTTCATCTCTATTTAGTTACATATCTGTCTCGCTTTATTTCTCTCTATCTATTTAGCTATCTCTCCCCCCTCTCTCTCTCTCTCTCTCTCTGCGGCTCCCCTAATCTCTTTCCTTTTCTCTTTCTTTCTTTCTTTCTTTCTTTCTCTGTTTCTCTTTTCTTCCTCAGTAGTTCTCTATATTCCCCTTTCTCTCTCTTTCCCTCTCTCTTTCTTTCTCTCTCTCTCTCTCTCAGCAACTCTTTTTTCATAATTACATACTTCCTTTCTGTCTCCGGCTTCACTCCCTCTCCGTCAAAATATCAACTATGGCTGCAATCTCTCCAATTCTCATAGACTTATAACCCCCCCCCCCCCCCTTCACACACACACATTCACACATATCCGCACATACTATACATTCCCACACCGATATCTACTGTTTGTTCCCAACAATTCTTTGCAGTTTCTTCTTCCGGACAAATATTGCAACCGTCTGATCCTTCAGGCCGTATACCATCATCCCTATCTCGGTGTCGTCTGCTCTTTCAAATAATACCACCGCCACCGCCGCCACCACCACTGCCACCACCACCACCAACCACCGCCACCACCACCACCGCCGATATTATGTTTCGCAGTGTCTTCTTTTCCATCCCTCTCTTCACCTCTCAACACTGTCATCTGTCGTCTCTTTTGAAATCTCTGTCCCACATTCGCTGTCGTCTGATTATTCATTTCTTCTATTAGCTCTCTCTTTCTCCTCCCCTTTCTCTCTCTCTCTCTCTCTTTCTCTCTCTCTCTCTACCCAGATGTTTCTATGTGGTCACTCGCCCTGCAATTAATTTTTCCCAAATTTCCCTTAATCGTTTAAGGGAAATAAAGAGGACTTTAGATAATGCAGTCCTAAGAAGGGATGGTCAAAACTGGAAGACTTTTTTATCAGTTGAGGCTCATCTAGAGTTGAATAACATAGCATCACCACCACTTTAATGGTTGCCGTCTCTTGCCTGTTTCGTCAAATCGTTTCTGCCATTTGAATTCTGGCGTCGATCCAACAAGGGACACTCTGTGCGCTCGGTCCACCTGCTAGAAATAGAAGCCAAATCTCACTCAAATTGCAACTTACTGCTGTATATAGACAAACAAACTGGATAATGAAG